>NC_090926.1:481207957-481510987 GCF_040938575.1 Ambystoma mexicanum
CGCCCCTGCCTACCTTGCACGAGAGCGAGAGAGAAGACCTATAGATGCTGATCACTCAGTAGGAGGTATTGGTGGCAATTCGGAGTTTGAAGTTGGGGAAGGCCCCTGGGGATGATGGTTATACAGCAGGGTCTTACAAAACATTTTCGGGCTGTTTGGCCCAGCACATGGCAAAGCTTTTGAATTACATCTTAGCCAATGGGAAGCCACCTCTGTCATTTGGTGGAACACTAATAACGGTCATTCCTAAAGCAAGGATAGACCATTAGAGCTGTAAGTCATATCGCCCGATATCCCTCTTAAATGTGGATGCCAGGATCTTCACCAGGGTGCTTGCATCGAGAATGGAAAGGGTTATGCCAAGACTAGTGCACTCAGACCAGGTGATTTTTATCTGAAGCAGGCAGGGGGCTGACACACTGTATAAAACGCTACATCTGATGGAGGCCACATCAAAAAGGGAGGGCAACCCAGTGCTGGTCACTCTTGATGCTGAAATAGCATATGACTGGGTAGATTGGAGTTTTCTCTATGGGGTCCTGCACATATACGGGTCTGGGGAATGGGCCATGAAGGTGATACAGGCACTGTAGGCATCCCCGGTGGCAGCTAATGGGATACTGTAGTGGTCCTTCAGCCTGAGGAGGGGTTTGAGGCAAGGCTGCCCGTTATCAACAAAGTTATTCACACTATCGGTGGAGCCTCTAGCCGAGCAACCCAGAAGGGCGCCCCAGGTCATGGGCATTAAGGTTGGGGAGAGGGAATTTAAAGTGAGGCTAAACGCTGAATGACGTCCTACTGAATTTGATAGATCCACAGAGTTCTATTCCAGCAGCCCTGGAAATCATTGAAGAATACGGGACCTACTCAGGTTTCAAGGTGAATAAGGGAAAGTTGGTCATATTTCCATTTGCAAGGTATGGACAGAGGGATGTGGAGACTCTTCGGCCCCTGGGACTGGAAATCCATTTAGAAAGCATACAGTATCTGGGAGTCACCATTGTTAGACCTGTTAGACTTGAGTGGGGCCAACCATCCATCCTTGTTCACCAAAGTGAATAGTGATATGGCTGGCTGGGGTAAGGGTCACATCTCATGGATGGGGAGGCAGAATGCCCTAAAAATGAATTTCCACCAGAGGGTGCTGTATATGTTCCAGATGCTATCCATAAAGGCCCCAGAGAACCTCCTGCAGGAGGCCAAGGCCCAAGTGGTATGGTTCCAGCAACCAGAAACCAGCAACCGAGGGTGGGATATGATACTCTGACACTGCCCAAAGTCCGGGGGGAGTGGGGCTCCCAGACTTGATGTTATATTACAAGGCCAGGATAATACAATTAGAGTCAAGGGGCTATCACCTCCTGTCTGTACCCTCATATCTGTAACACAATCTAGACAGAAGAATATTTGTTAAAAAAGTTATTCCTAAATTTCTTATAGATAACTATTTCGCTGTGTGTTCCTTCTACCTTCTACATTGTCTAACGTTCCCTGGTGTTCGCTGGTGTGACGCCTACAAACGAGGTGTAGAGGTCCTCGCCCTTTCCTCTCTAACTACTTTCCTACACCTAAAAGATCAAGTGCACACTTATTGATGGTTGGTTATCGTCTTTAAAATCACCGCCCTCAATATGTGTGTCTTATCAATACTGGCTATCCGACCTATTGGACAGATAGTGGTTAAAATAAGTATCCTTCAAACAGTCAGTCCGTGTGTCTATTAGGTTGGATCACAATGATGCTTTCTTAGTCAAGCCCTTTCATCAAAGTATGGAGGGTATCAGAGTTTGCGTCATCAGCCCAAAACCACTCCAATAACAGTCAACCAGTTTCAGCGGTTCTAATCATTGGCCGCTTTCTTCAGGACAAGTAATGCTAATTCTGCATTCTGCATAAGATATGTGATTTCTTTTCAGGTCTTCCATTTTATGGGCACTTGGAGGATATCTTCGAGTTTCCAACAGGCATAATGGGTTGCTTCCCGGGCCCTATGGGGTAAAAAAATAGACAGATGGGGCATCATCAGTCTTTGAGTGCTTTCTATAAGTTTGCAAACAATACAGGCATAGATGGGGGATAGGAGTGTATTGACCTGTCATGGGTTTCTTGTGGATGTTGGATACTGATCTTGTGTATCCTCTATGCTTATTGCAGTTGAATCATTTTCTTTTAACAGGTATCTAGGGATAGATCAATTGTACATTACTCTCATACCTCTACACCTCGTTTGTAGGCGTCACACCAGCAAACACCAGGGCTGGTTAGACAATGTAGAAGGTAGAAGGAACACAGGGAGAAATAGTTATCTATAAGGACTTAGATTTAGGAATAACTTTTTTAACAGATATTACAAGGCCACACAGTTGAGAGCAATGGTAACACACCTGCGGGAGGACCCTGATAAGCAGTGGGTCTACTTGGAAAATGATCACAAGCCCCTGGCGACGGTTGGGGAATGGCTCTGGATCCCAAGGGGGCAGCTCCCTAGGAGAATTAGAGAACAGCTGTAGCTGGGGGTTTACTTGGACGTGTAGAAAAAGGGAGCCGGAATGCTGGGGAGTCACTATATGCCCCTCGCCAATGAGTCACATTTTTAGACCCCCAACCCCTGTGCGGGACAAGACACCTGAGCCAATGAGATATCAGAAATGGTTTGAGGCGGGGCTCTCCAGAATTGGCCAACTGTTAGTGCAAGGGAGATTTATAGGGACACATGAGCTGGAGGCCAGCCTGGACATAGGAAGATTGCCCGTACTTCTCTACCACATGTTGAAAGTTGTCTTCACCACAGAGAAATAGAGTGATATGATCCAAAGGGACCTCACCCCCATAGAGAAGGTGCTTGACAGACCCTAGAAAATAAAGGCTCTCCTCTTGTTGCTCTATGGGGCACTGCTAGAAACATCTGGGGGCACGGTCGAGGGACTCCGGCAAAGGTGGGAAAGGGACCTGGGTCTGGACTTGAATGAGCACCTCTGATAGCAAATGTGTCAGAGGGCCCTTGAAACATCGATAGCCTGTCAATACAAACTCCATGGCCTGACGTTGCTGCACCTGTGGCAATATGACCTGATGCGTCTCTCCAAGATGTGTTGTAGATGCCCTAAGGTTCAGATATATTGGGCTGAGTTTCTTGTGTGGATCAAAGATGTGGAAGGGAGGGAACATGTGTTGGAACCGATGTTGCTATAGTTCGGTTTGGACAATCAAGAGGGGCAAAGTCACACCATGCCTCATATGACTCACTTCTTGTTGTTGGCCTTGAGGGCATGCTTAGCGAGACACTGGAACAGAAGGGAACTCCCGAGCCTAAAAGAGTGGTCTAACACAACAAGGAACATTTGTCTAATGGAAAAGATAACAGCAGCAATACATGGAGGGAGTTCAGGGATAAAGGGGGAATGGCAGCAGTTCTGCACTAGATTCAGGTAGGGAAGGGGTGGGTTTAATTACTCATTATGGTCCCGATCGGTCCCCGCTGAAGCATGTCTAGGCTGAAGGTGTGCATTATATTTCAGTTATGTGTATTAGACCTCTCTATGCTGAAGTTGTTTAATGTGGGTCGGAAACCTCATATATACGGGATATGTTTGAAAGGTGTTGTGGGGAGGGTACACAGGGGGGAACAAGAACAGACAAAGAATCTTGTGTTTGAGACATGTGCCGGGGGTAACTACCATCCAGCTGGTCTCTACTTTTCCTTGTTATCATAAAATCAATAAAACTTAACTTACAAAAGAAATAGTCATATAACTTAGCCCCCACTTGACAAAATCCTTTCAGACTTTGCACACACCACATTGAATGTTGGGTCTATATCTTTCTGAAAACATTGCTCAGATTTTTCAAACAGCAACAAAGCTATAAGCCTTTCAAATATTTTGCGACCCCCCTCTAATTTTTCCCCCTTTACAGAAGCATTCAGAGCCGGGTCCAAAATGATATTGCAAAAATGTATGCTGTTTCTTTGAGTGGCTCCAAAGTTACAAGTCATCCAAAAACTGCTTTTCAACGACCCTGTAATGCAAAAATATGCATGGATGTCCTCAAAAATCTGAGATGTTCGCGGACATCACAGGACTGTTCCCGAACATCTGAGATGTTTGCGGATTTTGTAGAAGGAAACACACCTGATTTTTTGCTTTTTATGGCCATATTCCATCCCATCCTCATCACTCCCCCCCCAGAGATAGTTTAATTAGTTAGACAAGTGCAATGTTGTGTTTTTTAACATGTTTTACAGCAATGTCCATAGACTATGGGTGCTGTTTATGAATCCAACATGGAGTCTGTTTAAAAGGTTTTGGCTTATCTCATGTTTTTAATTACCGAATCAGCTGTGTTTGTCATTTTTTGAATGAACAATAACTGTGACACCAGCAAAAATAATTATGCTTGCACTTTTTAAATAAATATGTGATATTCATTATCAGTTGAATGTGATAATAACCTTTTTGATTGCCCTAATTAACACATTCATGTGAATATGATTTGCTAAGAAACTATTGTTTGAACCACTCCCAATGGGAACATCTTTTTATAGTATAGACAGCCTATTCCACAGTTCCCACATGAGTAGGGGGCTTTTCTTTTGTAACATACATTTTCGCAGCCAGACAGAATATTTTTACAGAGAAAAGAAAGTCTTCAATAATATAGCAAGCAGTAAGCTTGGGTGCCTCTCCTGAAATCCATCCTAAAATACCACTTGGCTCAACAGCTAGATTCAGGCACCGGAGTGTTTTGGCAAATCATTGCTTAATGGGAGCATACAGATATTCACATGGAATTTAGGCAATTTTATAGATGAAAATTTAGTTTAGATTCCAAAAAAGAAACTGCAAATTCCTGTTTCTTTAAAATGTTTCTGTGATAACATATTTTGTTCGAATCTCAGATATCCATGTATTTTCCTGTTGTGTAAAATCTGCTATTATTATAGAAAAAAAGGTTACTTTTTTCTTATTTCGAGAAGCCATTTTGTTTGTTTTAAAGCTGTTTGTGTTGGGATGGAAATCTGTTTTGGGAAGATCTCCCAAATCAAATCCTTACTTACACAATTTGATCTATGTATTTCAAACATCTAGAATCTGTTCCATAGAAACACACTTATTGCTGTTTCATCTCTTTAAAGTATTTTGGTAACATTAATTTATGAAAATACTGAACAGTCTTGTAAGTATTTTCAGTTGCATTGACCATACCTTCTACTGAGGAAGGCGTTTAAACTTAATATATGTGCTGAAACTGTATTTGTATATAAGCTCATTGTTCCAGCAGTTGACTCGCAATGCAGCATGTTGATAAAAACTGCTTTAGGATCTATGACATAATGTTTACTTCAGGAGCTGATAAATAACACACCACATATAAAGCCAACCCGAATTTCCATTGCTTCAAACAAGCAGGACGGCGCAAACGGACAGATGACTTGATTCAGATCCTTGTTTTACCCAAATTTGGGTTGGCTGTATTGGAACAGTCATATATATAACTGAACCACCACAAGCAAGAAAAAACACAACCTAACGTGAGAACAGTAAATACCACAATATATGGAGATCAGTTGTGAGCAGACCACGATAGTAGTGGGAAAATACATTGTGCGCATTAAATGACAAGCACCAAGAGGAACACTATACACCTTGAGGAAGACCTTCTTGAAAGGTCGAAACATGTGTCAGCTGTTAGCAGTTTATGTGAATACAAATATTGTGAAAAAAGGAGTGACATCTCTTCAAATCACTTAAGTTCAGTAAAATATTGTCTGCACTTCGAGTGAAGGAGATTGTTAAACAGCTTCTTAGGGAAGAAAGGGAATAGCACACAATAATAATTGTTCCTCTTCCTCCCTCTCATCATAACTTCTGCCATATTCTCTGATATTCTGTCTCTTCAGTTTATTATTTAACTGAATTAGATTATTCACATAAAGAACAAGAGGGAAATGACTTGCCCAGGGAAATGATGGCTGGGGTCATGGTATCGGTGTGGGTTGTATTAGTTTCAAGGCCATTAACGTCACAGGGCATTCTGAGGACACAAGAATACCTCAGTTTAAGCACGCATCCAAAACAGGTTAACCAAAAATCTCAGATATAGAAAGAAAGATCTTAAGGAATTTGGGAGATCCACAGAAGACTACCAAATGAAAAAATAAAAAACTGAATTGAAGTGACATTCTGAAGAAATTACTTTTAAGTTAATTACTTTAAAGTAATTACTGTCGTGGAAATGACATGGAACCCAAAATATCATAGTATTAAGTAGTTTAAATCTTAGAATCTTCCATCTTTTTGTAGGAACAGATTACAGAGGTCTGGTAATAAAACAAGACAACCACTTTCTAAGACTGTCCCCAGCAGAGAATCAGGGACCTGACAATTAGAGCAGTCCTGATTTAGACAGAGGAGGGGAATGGCATTAGTTCAATAGGTCTTCATGCTCCTCCTGAAGTGGACCCATAAGATTTAGTTTCTAAGTTTCCCAGCATCACTCCTCTGCCCAAGAAGGTAAAGAAGAGAAGAGCTATGAATCTGGGCAGAATGGAACCATTACAGAAGAAAGTCTCCATGCCAGTTCCAAAAGAAGAGCAGGGTGCATGATTCAACTCTATTGTTTTCTCGGTTCCTAAGCTCTTGGGAAAATGCAAGATATGATACTGGTTTTAAAATCCCTCAACAGGTTTGTAGAGAATGTAAGTGATTTCAATCCGGCATACACCCAAGTCACGCCCAGTGTGTAGTGCGCAATTGAAACACTTATTTATTTGTATCTATAAGTTCAATATTATGAACGATATACCACTCGTATCACACACTTCTCCTGGAACCCTCCCCCCCAGTCACACGGAACCAGGAATCAGGCTAGTTTGCAAAGGTAAATATTTATTTATGTATTTAAAATGTAATCACAATATATTTTAATATGTAAACAACAATCACCAATGGGGTGACAGAACACTGAATAGTATCTTTAAAACACTAGAAATCAAGAAATACACACATAAACAAATGCAGAACAGAACAGAATACTTTTGTGTTGGCTTGTACAGATGGCACTATGGTTAGAGGTTCCCCCTGCAACACCCCTCAACCCCCCAATAGACAATATAAACCGATGGGAGGAGAGAGCAGATATTCGGGAATAGCACAAATCAAACAGAATATCAGACCCACCTTCCCCCTTCAAACACAAGAGAAAAACGGAATTGACTTTTCAGCTATCAGGATGGCTTTGAAATTGTCTTTGGAAATGACTGAGCAAAACACCAAATGTGGTCAAAAATACTTACATTGTCATAAATTATTATGGGAGCCGCTTTGAACAGTTGCAAACAAGCACAATCATTGATTCAGTCAGAAGAAAACATTTGAATTTGTTGGGATTAAATAGAAGCTATTTCACAGGTGTAAAATTTCTCAGAATGTAAAATTGCGGCAAACTTTTCCTTATGCGATATTCGCTATAACAGGAGAATCACACTGTGGGTTTTATGGATAGCTAAGGATGTTAGGTACAAGTAGAAGTTGAAATTTTGTTTCTATCATAAAACCTGAAGGAGTTATAGAGGTTTTAGTAAAGGTCGTTTTTTGTAACATAAGCGCGAGAATGGAAAACAAAAATGCAATGCACTTTTGAAAATGACAGGTGGGTTGATTACAATAATTTATGACTATAAGAAAGCGAATGCCACAGATGGATTTTACAGTCACCTGATCAGCGTAACCCACCTGTTGTGGATACTCTACTTCTTCAGATGAGAAACAAGTCAGCGCAAAGATAGTTCTAGCAACACTATGGTTCTGAATTAAAAATGGGATGGGTTTGAGATTGGGATAAGACAATGCAAATATACTATGGGTCACAGTTCTTCCTATTAATACTCAGAGGATACGTTATTATATTGGACCGTCAGTTCTGGTCATGGATTGGATCTGGTCTAGGAAGAACAGCATATCAGGCACGGGATCGGGTCAGCTAGGCCGGTCACCGGATTTGCACAGGATCAGCCCTCTGAGTCTGTGGGTATTTCAATTGGCTGGATAGCGAGTTCCTCAGGCAAGCCTAGTGGTAGCAAGCTAGAGGATTTCAGGATACTGGTTCAAAGGCCTTCTCACACCACAGCGCTTCAATGGGTTGAATAGGTTTGAAGATTTAGGCCTTGTAGAAAGTCTCTACTGCTTGCAAGAGTCTTGGCATCTGGATCTGGTTGGATGTTAAAGCTGGATGTATAATGCTGGATCAGAGTGCTTCGCCGGAATCAGGAAAGTGAGTGGATCTGTGAGTCCCATGTGTTGTCCGTTGTCTCTATTTATCCTTTAAAATGACATCACAAAATGGGTGTATGGGCTGGCTTAGCTAAGCTTGCCCCTGTGAGCTGGGATTTGTAAAGACCGGAGGAGGGATCTGCACTTCCGCTCTCTATATGGTAGAGGGAAGGCACATAGACCCCTGCCAAGATTACGGTAGCAATGGACAAACAATCAAGGCCTAGCTTCTCGGGAGGTGATGCGAGCTGGTTCTTAAGTACAGTGTAGTCCCCAAGAACCCATGAAGGAATGTCCACACACTGTATCGGTTAAAACACAGTCTTTATATTTTACACGATCACGATAACTCACTTTGTACTCTGCAAATCAACAATGGTTATTATGTACAATTCTAAAGTGGTACCACTAACGTTATTAGATCTTATTAAAGTGCATACGGTCAAAATGACACACAGATCAAAATAAAGAGGAAACCAGCAGTAGAGAGAGGAAGGAAAGCAAGATGGTTGAACAATAGACAGAGTACTGGCCCCGTTACCTAGACACAGTTCTGTGTGGAGATCCCCCCACCTGGGCAACCTGTAGAAGAAAGATACAAGCCCAGTCCATATATTGTTCACCCTTAGACTTCCCAATAGTTCTGCACCCCAAAGTACCTTGGTGTTGTAGCGTTCCGCATGGGGGAAATCGACAGCCCTTCTTGAGTGTCCTCCCTTTCAGTCAGGAGTCATGGGTCGTCAAATGTCAGACGGAGAACAAGTCGAGCTACGATGGTGAAGTGGCCGCGTCGTTCCTAGCGGTGCGCATTGACGGGGAAGCATAAACGTCCTGCAAGGAAGAGGCGTGCGGAGCACCTCGGTGTCGATAGTTCTGGACCGCAAAGAGTTGAAGAACTGTGGCCCAGCAAGGGCGTGGAGTCGTCAGCATCTCTGTGGTCTTTGGGTGGCGGGAAACCCACCGGTGGATGCTCCTTGGCGCGTCCATGGTCAGGCCTTCTCCGGCAGGATCCAGCGGCGACGATGCGGACGAGAGCGTCCTTGGATCAATGAGGTTCTTAGGCAACGGGAGCACGGTGGCTCCAGTCGGCGACAGCAGTCGTCGACAGTGGCGGACAACAGTCCGGGTGCTATTCCTTGGAGTTCCGCAGCAGTCCCTGTATCGGGTCGGCAGCCTGTCTAAGGTCTGTATACCAGGGAGCTTAGGCAAAGATCCGCTGTGCACGATGGTCCCTCGTAGCTCAGGAAGAGGGCGCCTTACCAGGTCCTCTCTGGGTCAGTTCTTGAAGCACAGCAGCTTTCAGATTGCAACAGCAATGCTTCTCGTCTAGCAGGGCTCAAGGTTAAGCTTCACTCCAGTTACTCGTCGTAGTGGACGTCAGCTTCTGAACACGGTTCCTAGCAGTGAGAGGTCCCCAGATATACTGTTGATCTCCCATTCATTCCATTGGGTCACATTCAAGCATCCAATCATGACTACGGGCATTTATGCAGGCAGGCAGCCAATCAGGCACACGAGGTATTCAGGCCATTCACTTCTCTCCAGACACTCACAACAAGTTATGTGTATTGGGACAAGTACCGATCCATTCAACACTCCAAGCTGCATTCATACCGGTTTCGGGCATGGCTGTCTCAACCATTGTGTCAACCACCAGATACTAGACAGTCACATCATAGAATGTATATTCGTCACACACTCCATTCACCCAGGTCCCACCCACAGGCGTACCCACAACATACGGTCGTTGAGAAGGCTCCAGCCAGTCTGGTTGGCACTTCTCCACACTACCATATATGGAACTTCCACCCAACAGCCAGTCAGGGAGAATGGACAGAGGCAGGGCGTCCCGGGACTTCGGGAAGATCAAGGTAACAGGTGATGGAAGGCAAGAGGCCATGGGGGCCATTGTGTCTCCATCAGGAATCTACTGATTCCAATGACAGGACCTGGGCATCCCAAAATGGTGGACGCTCAGGGCACCAGTCATTTCAGCACGGAGCTGCCACCAGCCCGTAACCTGCTCTGTGGGTCACACACAGGTGCCCGAAAACATACACTAAGGGCACAGGGTTGTACCCCTACCCATGGGTGCCGTAAGGGTATCCCACGGGTCTGTTCACCAAACCAAAAGAGAGAGAGCTGCACTGCCAGGAGTCCCACATGAACTCCTGCGCGGAAAACGTCACAGAACACATGATAAAAAGCAGTAAAGGACAAGGATACAGAGGCCCTGTCCCTCTGATGCATTTCCAGCATCACAGGATTGGATCAAAAATTCATCTCCGCCTTGCATTTGAGGGATTGGATCAAGGCCGGATGATGTCACATTTTGTGGTCTGCTTTACAGTTCTCAGACACCTCCCTCTAGCTACTGGTTTTAAAATCAGATTTTATACTAAATACACATTTCTACATTGGTCACTTATACACAAATCACATGCAAAGATGACATATTTTATGTAGTAGCTGTTCATCAAAATCTCGCAGCTGTAGGATTTTGTTTCAACTTTCTACAGAATTGTGTCCTTTTTGCTATGAACACAATTTCCAAACTTTATGCAAATTTCCACAATTGTGTGTGTTTAACATAGGGATGTGCGTGTAACTTTTTACAATTCTAGGACTCATACATTTCACATAAAACCACATATATTGCCATTCCTGTCCAGAACATGTTACACGGTTCTGCCGCCTCTTAAATCGTGCAGCCAAAAATTAGACTAACAGATATGCCCTTGGTATATTTGTCAACATTTTGAATCACAAGTTATGAGTCTTTAAAAAATGTTCTTTGTTCATGCTTAACAGCAGATGGTCCACCCCTTTTTCTCTCCCTTTAGTCCAGGAGCATCCCCCTCCTGGTTTATTCCTTCTAGGAGCCATTTACAACCCTTGCACACCTCTGTTTCCTGGGTTGGAGGGCCTGCTATTGTTCATTCTCTTTCTGTAGACAAGAGTCTGGGTTAACCCACAATTAGCACCTCCCCGTGAGTTTCAGCTGAGAGGATATCCCTCCCCCTGGGAGAAACCCGTTTGTCCACTTCCAAAGGGTTGCTTCTCAGCCAAACTAATTTATTCTTAATTAAAAATTCAGGAAAAACCAAACTTGTTGCCTCGTTGCCAGGATACGAGCGCATTTGATCAGGCCTCATCTGCCGGCAGGTGGAAACGCCGGCGGCCGCCATACGAAGGCTCTTATAAAGGCCCCTGTTTGCCCCCTGTTTGTGCGCTGGAGCGCGCTACTCTGCCCGTGTTCATACTTGAAGTATGTTCTCTGTGCCAACGTCTCAACTGAAGTCCAGAGGAGCAGGAGATCCCGCCATCCACTGCAGGAGTAGCAGGCTTTAGGATCGATGGCTACGAGCCCTGCCAGATGCAAGGTAGGCTATATGCCTCCCCTAGTTGTACTCCAGATTTCGGCCGCATGCCTGTTTCTTCTCACTTCTATAGTGCTTGGGCACCCACATGGGCCCTCACTAGCATACGGCATCTAGCCTGTCTATTACTGCCACATGTAGAAACAGTAAATGTACCCCAACTTGCCAGCTCGTGCCCTACAGACTCGCTCTCTGACACACTACTACTGGTCTCACACATATCACCCTAGATCTATAGCTTTAGCATGACTCAGAACCCTTGAACGCTACCCCAGTACATTATGAACTCAAGTGTCCTACCCGAACCCAGGCATCCCAATTCCATCTCAGCTCATGTCTACTCTGAACCAGATGTTGCCTCACTGCACCTTGAATTGCACCTTAGGGTACTAATAGACTCCATTGATGTGCATTGTGTCCTATGGTCGCTAATAGACCACACCTGATTTGCATTGTGCCCTATGGTCGCTAATATACCACATTTGATTTGTATTGTGCCCTATGGTCGCTAATAGACCACATCGATTTGTATTGTGCCCTATGGTCCATAATAGACCACATTTGATTTGTATTGTGCCCTATGGTCGCTAATAGACCACACCTGATTTGTATGGTGCCCTATGGTCGCTAATAGACTACATCGATTTGTATTGTGCCCTATGGTCAAAATAGACCACACCTGATTTGTATTGTGCCCTATGGTCGCTAATAGACCACATCGATTTGTATTGTGCCCTATGGTCGCTAAGATACCACACTTGATCTGTATTGTGCCCTATGGTCGCTAAGATACCACATTGATTTGTGTTGTGCCCTATGGTCGCAACACATAGACCTAATAGACCACTCTGATTTGTGTTATGCCCTATGGTCACTAATAGACTACATGGATGGTGTTGTCACTCGCTCGCCTTTACTGTGACGTTTGCACATGCCAACTTTTAGCCTGAGTGTGATTTATGATTTTAAGTGAACCACTTGTCTAACTGCATCTGTTCGCACATACCACTTTTAGCCTGAGCGTGATTTCTAATTTAGGTGAACCCTTTCCACTGAGAACTCTCCAAGGTCTTAAGCCTCTGATACAAAACACTGCCGGCATTATACCAATTGTTGGGTCTTACCTGATATTGCCTTATACTAGCTTGCACCTAACTACTATTGCTGCTGCCATAATTTGTCCTGCATCTTTAGCCCTAGTGTGAATTCGGTATCTAGGTGTACCCGGTTGCATCTGCATATGCATTTTGCATTTTTGCCACTAACTAGCATGCCTCCCGTGTTCAGTAATTGCCTTGCCTGCCCCCTGCTCCTCTTAATCACCATAATACTATCCAACATGCCGCCTCAACATCCAACTACCATGTGTGCGACCTTACCTAACTCCAACTCATCCAACAGCTCACCGCTAATGACAACTGAGGCACCTCCAGTGCTACCGATTAGCCTCCCTTGCCCCACTATAGATAGGAATACAAGACTCAGAGCTAGATTAGCCAAAATCCATGAGCCACTCGCCCGTTCCATGCCCACCACTAAGAAATCCAGCTCCACTCTCACCAGCCCTAACAACTACAAACCTAAATTATCTCTGAACCACCATATTAAATATCGAACTCATCCCAACAACCAGAGAAGTACTAAACCCTCACAGAAATCGTCGGCCTCTATGACCACTGCACCCATAGTGAGCCACCAAATCAAGGGAGCTCTAATCAACGCTAGATCACTTGTAGCTCACGCAACTGAAATTGCAGATCTAATTATCAATGAAGACCTGGACCTCCTTGCTATCACAGAGACCTGGCTCCACCCGGCAGCAGGCCCTATGCTTATGCTAGCAGTCCCATGTAATTACACCATCCTGAGACAAGACCGACCTAACTCTAGAGGAGGCGGTGTTGCCATCATTCATAAATGTAGCCTTCCCATAAGAGCAGCTACCTCCATCAGTGTCCCTTCTTGCGAACTACTCTCAGCCAAAGTCCCTATTACTAATACCCAAACCCTCAACATCCATGTGATCTATCGCCCTCCAGGCCCATTAGGCCACACAGGTGCTCACCCTTGGAGACTTCAACATGGGCTTCAACGACCCCGAAGACCAAGCTGCCATCACCACGTTGATCACCCTCACCGAATTAGGATTTACTCAAAGAAGCCTAAAACCTACCCATGACAAGGGCAGAATACTTGACTGGGTAGCTGACTACAACTGCCAAGCTAACATTACTGACATCTCACCACTAGCCTGGACTGACCACCATCTGGTATCGTTCCTGCTGTCCACCACTAGACCTCCTCCTATGCAGCCTAGTAGGGCCCCACCCACTCTTATAAGAAACAAAAAGAGCTTCACGATGGAGAGACTTATCCCCAACCTACTCCCCACACTCAACTCACTCCCTGACAACTTGGACCCTGAGAGCCTGGTTGAGGAATACAATAAAATGATGTCCACTTCCCTGGACTTAATTGCCCCTCTCAAACTCAGGCCAAGCAAGCCCAAAACACACCTGAACAATTGGTACACACCTTTCCTCAAAAATTTAAGACAACAAAAAAGAAATTGTGAAACCATGTGGAAAGAGACCCATCAGTAGCCAATAAAATTAAATTCACCAAACTAGCGTCCCTGTACAAAAAAGAAATCCTCCTAGCAAAACGTACCTTCTTTGACTCCTGTATCTCCCAAGCCAGTTCAAACATGAAGGAACTATTTTCTATTCTAAAAGAGGTAGAAACCCCCATAGCTCCACCAGACACCTGCATTAAAGATAAGAATTGGTGCACCGACATCCAAAATGCCTTAGCCAACAAAATCGCTAGGTTACAAAATAAAATATCCTGTAAAAAAGCATCCTTGAACAACCCTGCCTTGTCCAAGCCACCCAAGAAGCAGACTACAAGTGAATATACACGATTCAACTTTACCATACTCGAAGTTGAAAAAATCATCTTGTCATTAAAGCTCTCTAACTGCCAGGGAGACCTATGTCCAGCACAGCTTATAAAAGACGCTGCCCGCGACCTCTCCCCATTTATCACAAAGCTAATCAATGCCTCCTTCTCCACTGGGTCCATCCCAACCAACCTAAAACAATCCTGGGTACTACCTCTACTAAAAAAACCTACTCTTGACCCAGCCACACCTACTAATTACAGACCCATAACAACGGTACCATTCCTCCTGAAAATCCTGGACAAGGTCGCCTATGTTCAAATACAGAAGCACTTGGAAGAACACCACTTGTTAGGAGCCAGACAATCAGGCTTCCGACCCCAACATGGGACTGAGACAGCTCTCATCGACCTTAATACACAGATCGATCTGCTCAAAGACAGTGGCCAAGCAGCATTACTCCTCCTCCTCGACCTCTCTGCAGCATTCGACCTGGTCGACCACTCGGTCCTTTGCACTCACCTACACATGGCTGCCCACTTCTCCCACGAGGCCATTACATGGATTAGATCTTTCCTCGATGGCAGAACCATGAGGTTTTTCTCGCCTACTGATGCTGCAGACCCCATACCCATCACTTGTGGCGTACCTCAGGGCTCCTGTGTCTCCCCTACACTGTATAACATATTTACCAAGCCCCTTTTCGATGATCTGGATCATCTCGGTATCACCTACACTAACTATGCAGATGAAACCCAGATCCTCCTTCCGCTTTCTGGAGATTATGGAAAGGATTTGGCGTTGTTGAATAGGGTTTACATCATCATCCAGGCATGGATGGCCACTCACGGTCTATGCCTGAATGATGATAAAACTGAACTCATCACCTTGGGCACCACTGCCAGCCTAAAGAAATTAAGCCCAGCCTACTCATCCTTCATAATTTATGGCAATACTATCAGAGTGGGACACAAAGTCAAAACATTGGGCTTCTACCTGGATTCCAATTTCACCTTTAACAGACAGGTGAACTCACTAGCCTCCTCCACGGCTTACACGTGTAAATTGATCTGTGCAGCCAGACCTTTTCTATCCGACACCAGCTGCCTGACCCCGGCCAGAGCCCTCATACTATCCTGCTTAGACTACGGCAACGCCCTTTAACTTGGGTCCTCCAAAGCCACTACTAGCAAGTTACAAACTCTCCAGAACAACGCACTCAGAGCGGCCTTGGACATCTCAAGAAGAGACCACATTACAGCACATAGTCAGCAGAACAATTGGACCCCCATTATAGACAAAATCTCCCTAAAAACTGCCTCACTTACCCACAAGTCCCTCAATAACGCGGCCCCCATTTACCTGATCAACAGATTTCACAGGCTGACATCCTTGAGACCGACAAGGACAGCATACAGAGACTGCCTCTCTATCCCTAACTACAAACGCTCTACCATAGGAGGTAATAGCTTCCCAGTGAAAGCGGCTAAACTGTGGAACTCCCTACCACCCACTCTTAGAATGGATTTACCCTACCAAAACTTCCGTTCCAAGATGATGTCTTGGCTGAAGACAGCCATTGTCTAAACATACTGTGCCAGGTTTCCACATCTCCCACTTGTCACTTGGACACACTGGATACACAACTGTTAACTGTATATATGTATATATTCCTGCTTACTCTCATTATTATTGTGTTCATGCCTTGTATATACTTTATTGTCTGTAACTAAGTTTCGCAAATTCCTGTATCTGCTGCGCCCTGTTACCCTAGGATATTTCGGCGCATTACAAATAATAAACAAACAAACAAACAAATACATTACTTTCTTAGCTTTAACTCTCTGGGATAAAAAGCAACTGAGATCTGTATTCCTTTTAGACACAATCCTTCATATGTTTGCTGATCTGGCAGACATTTTAGTTTAGATCACTTTAAAGTTTCATCAGTAACTCAACTGGCAGCTGTCATTCAGGTAGCTCAGGTTACTGCACCCAGATTCTGACAGGGGCTGTCAGTTTACAGACAATCCAGTTTTTCTGAAGAAATGTTTTGCTCTTCACATTGGGACTTTGTATGTTCGCAGTGCTTCCTTAGATTACATGAATTTTAGCGGCAAGCAAGGTTTTGGATGTTGAGAAGTGTTCTGTTATAGGCATTTTGGAGTTTTTAGCACCAAAGCAAATGTCATTTATAGTCACCTTTTGAAGTTTCATTTGCAAAGTGCTGCTTCTTTCTCTGCACTCTGTTTGCTGGTCATGGAGCCCACTGGCACATTTTCTGCAGGGTGTACTCTATTCCACCACACATGTACCCTGGGTGGTTGGTTGTGCATCCCTCTCTTTGTGTGCTGAAGCACACGGTTTTTGTAGGTTTCTGGTGGTTTTTGGCGCGCACAAGAGTTTTAAGGCCATTGTTGCAGTTTCTTGCACCATAAGTATTAGAGTGATACCGCATAGCACAGCAAAGTGGGTCAATACATCCCACAAGATCAAACATTTCAAGATAGACCACCTACAGGCTATTATCCCCAACATCTTGGGACAGGCATGGGAGGGGATTTTCTGGCATCACTACACATCCAAGATAACTACATTTACATATTGATTCATGCACACATGTTTGTGATTTGCAGTATAGAAATCCCATTACCAGTTTCGGGCACTTCCCTTCGGACAAAAAAAAAATCTTTGCTGTTTAATAAAGATTATGGCTCTGGGATATACACATTTGGAAATTAACTGATCAGTTCCTGAAGGAAGTTCATGGTCATACGTCAGATGGAGCAGCCATGCAATACGTCAACTCACCTAGAGTGGTTGATAAAGTGGAAAATGTCACAATTAGCGCCAACAGAAATGTTTCAGTACATCTGGGCTATTTTCAAGACAGACCTCGACATGGTCATGCTTGTTCCAGAAAGATCAAACTGACTGATATAATTACTGAGGGAGACTGTCAATTTCCAGCAAACATCTGCAAGGCATCTTTTTCAGTTGCAAAGGGACATGGCGGCTTGTGTACATACAATACCATAGGGCAGTATCCATGTACAGCAATTGTTGAATCAACTTCACAAACACGAGCTCATAGCTTCACAAGGTTTCAAAGCAGTCCTGCCAGTGGATGACAGGCTCAGGGAGAGTTTATATTGGTGGCAACACAGAAACAACCTAAGTAAGGAGCTTCAGCTAACATATCATTTCACTCCCACTTACTGCAGCAGCCAGCTCAGTAAGTTGGGAAGCTGCCATGGACTCCCACAGATATCAGAACATGGAAACAAAAGGTGAAACACCATTCCTTGAACTGGAAAGTGTGACAAATGTGTACAGAGCTCTTCATTGGGTGAGATGGTCCAATGTTCACATACATTACAAGGCTGTAATGGTCAGGGCACAGAATGCAACTACAATTGCTTACATTAACAGGAAAGCAGGCTCATATCCAGTCCACTGATACCTCTGGCTCACAAGATAGAATGATGCGAGGAAAGATTCTTGGCCATGATGAGAGTAGTACATATCAGGGAAGTAGATCTCTTGAGCAAGCATTTGCTGGACTCTCGGTAATAGACATTAAATCCTTGGGTGATAAAAAATGTGCTCAAAATATGGGAATGTCTAGATGGATCTATTCGCTGAACCAGGGAATGCCGTTCTCTTATCTTTTTGATCCATATTCCAAAGTAACCAGGCCTGCGGGTGGAAGCTGTGTCCCGGTCAAGGCCGGACAGACTGCTATATGCTTTACCCAGATCCCCCAATTCCCAAGGTGGTGCAAATATTCAGGGCGTGGAACCTTGATAATTTTGCTGTTCTCCTTATTCTGAGGAGACCTTGTTTACCTGTCTTCCACGAGACAGCAGTGGCACCCATGTGGCAGACTCCTCTTTCCTTCAACTAGTGTCAGGTGCAGATCTCTCACAGCAGGTGATGTTTGGGTGTGCGAGTTGAAAGTCATAACTTCCAAAAATGAGGCTTTTCAACACAGATAGTAGTTTCATTTAAAATATCCTGATGATTGGAAACCCTTATGTCATAAAAGAAGCATCAGGGGGAACATCTGCCTGGATTGATAGGAATGGAGTTACTCCTCTATCTTTTGGGATACTATTACCAAGCCATTTCTACAAGACTACTGCACAGGTGTTCTGTCAGTGTATACCTTACAAACAAATGAGAAGCTATCAACGTCTTCACAGAACTTTGAGATGAGGTATCACAAGGGGATGATTTTGTTAACCGGTTATTAATGTGTTTTCTATTGTACAGGCCTAAGGTTCCTGGTGGGGCTCCTGCTTGGAAATTTCCCTTTGTGTATATGGCCCTTCAATTGCACCTCTTTTGAAATAACAGAGAGCATTGAGAAAAACCTCCTTATATTTAGAACTGTGTTTTTATTGCCAATGAAAGCTGCTAGAAGGTTGGTGTAAATTGCGGCATTATTGATCACCACTCATTTTGTCAATTATCCCAGAGGTTATTGTCTTAAAGTGTGATCCTCTTTATCTACAGAAGATGAATTTTAAAATGTTAAAGGTCATAGAATTATTTTTTTTTCTCAAAGCCAACCTCAAGCATTTAAACAAACTTACATGCATGACTGTAGCCCCGCCTTCCTGAGCCCCACCCAGCGCATTGCCCTTCAGTCCTTTTCTATCGCCAAATATGAAGGTCAAATTAGCAAACAGAGGGAACTTTTTGTATTACATCACAGATAGTAAGTACATTTATCTAGGGGGAAACCTCTTTAATTGCTATTTTATTGAATGGGGGAATATAGTGCAATGCATATATGTTTTGTGATTTATATTGCAAATTTAAACACAAGATAGCATTCCTACAACAAGACTTTCCTCCAGCAATTCGACATCTAAAACTGAAATATAGAATGTGATGTCAATAATGAATAAAGTAATCAACAGTTATCCTTAATAAGCACATTGACCATGGGTGCCCTTGAGAATAGTGACAGATTGACCCTGCTGTCACAGCATTCCAAAGAAATTTAATTACAGGGAAAGTCAAGTCGTTACACTTATTTATAACCAAACCAACAGTGCATAGTACTGATGTCAAAGCTAGCAAACAATAGAGTCCAACATTTCAGACTGAAATCAGTTCAAGACTGGATGAACTGCATCAAGGCAACATACTTTTCGCATGTCAATACCTACTTGTCAGCACTAGTAGGATTCAACCCTCCTTCCTGATCCAGCCCTTCCACCCACTCCTCACCTGGTATCTCAGAGTCCGTGGGTTGTTGGAGTCTTTTCTTCCACAGGGCCTTTTTCTTCTGAGGCGGATAGGGTCTGCCTCGGTAGGAAGCCACCCTGACCTAAATTAAAAGAGGTCAAGGGGGGCCCCTCTACCGGAACAAACTATCGGGGGAAAAAGCCTTCCGGCATAAAAAAACCCCTCTGAGTGAAGTGCGTGGGAGCCTTGGTAATGCAGCCTGGAGGTGGGCCTGGAGATGCCGCCAGGAGGAGAGCCTGGAGATGCCGCCTGGAGGAGAGCCTTGAGATGCCGTCTGGAGGAGAGCCTTGCGACGTGGTAAGCACAGAGGGGAAGCCACAAATACAGGTAAGAAGCCCAGGGAAAGAGCCGGAAAGCTGGCAAGCCGAGGGGGAGAAGAGCGAGCGAGACAGGTAAGCAGAATAATAGCCGGCAGGGCCAGGGGAGAGAGAAGAAGAGAAGCTCGAGGGAAAAAACAGAACAGAGGAAAAAACTGAGGAGCGTTTCACCCGAAAGCCTAGCGCGAGGGGTTGCAACGCGCAGGCTTCCGGGTGGAAGCGAAGAAAAAAGGCGATTGGTGGCGGGGCAGCCAAGACTAGAGCGCTGCATAGCAGTGAAACGAAAAACGTGGCGGGGCGATTCAATGGCCGCTTAAGCGCCATTGAACCCACTTACGCCACGGACTTCGGAGTGTGACACTACTAATGATTTCAGAGTAAACCATTAAATTGTTTTCTTTCTAACTTTATTATGATAACTGATACACCTTCTAATATCAAAAGGAAGGTGGGCTGGACACTAATATAATTCCATACTGTTGATTGATAGTCTCATAAACATGTATTCAAACACTGTCAGGTGTTGTCTCAACATTGTGAAGTACTTGTGTTTATTGTCTATCATAGTCAATCATATGTATTTTTCTATGTTTGGATCTTTCTGTGAATTTGAATGAAAACATTGATCGGATAGCAGGAAGGTTGTGTTTTCCTTTCTGTAGACAAGCAGCCTCTATTCATTTGAAGTATTGTGGATGATAACTCCAGTGTTATCAATTAGGGCACCACAATTAATTCTATGATTATTTTAAATAAAATGAAAAATTCTGATGAAAACAGCCCGTTTCCTATCCCAGATTGTGGGATGTGATTCTTTCATGTGAGGTGGAATGGGGACACATTTAATTAGTTGCATCCCTCTTTTAATTGAGCCACTAAAAGAGTCAATAAATAAATGTATTCCATAGAAAGACCTCATTACAGGGCAGAGCCTCATACTATCAAAAGTAAAATATAGATCAATCTAGAGGAACACAAATCCATCTTGTGAGTTTGATGATGGGGTTCTGATTGTGTGCACCTGAAGAGAAATATCGGTTCTCGGGACTCATTTACACACAAATAATAGTGCTAGAGGTGTACAGCAAGTTCTGAGGTCTGTATGATTCTTTATAGACCCTCCAATTAGCAGACTTTGGTATTCCTCAAACGTAAGAACTAGAATGAAGAAGAGGAATGTGGAGAAAATGCTCTGATTACACACAGTTAATGTTCATTACACCAAGTGCTATATGTCTTCATCATGGTAAATGTGACCTGCCTCTCCCACCAGTGGTGGAATAGAAGCCTAGGAAACCTACCATATAAATAACTAAGGATTATGGGATTGTGGAAAGTATTTATACTGTTTGTAGGGTTTGGGCTACAGAAGAAAGAGCAGGAATTGGCTCCTGTTTTAAAAGGTAAACAGCAAAATTAGGTACTGTGACGAGGAAGAGTAAGACTAGGGCTACATAGGTTAACTGGTAATCAGCAATCAGAGCATCTGCATTCCAGCAACACATGTATCTACTTGCTCGATCTAGCAGTTAATCCAGCACTTCCAGCAGGTGCACAGATGCTCATGTTTTTTTTTGTTGTTGTTCTTCTATTAGGGAAGCCTTACACTGCTCCACTGTTGCAAGGCGCCAAGAGGTAGTCTCGATTGCAGTGTGTTTTACAAATAAAAATAAACAAACGTACATATTTTCACATATTCGCCATTTGGAAATAGATTTTCCTTTCTTTATATGAATCGGAATCCAATTGGAGTGAAAGCAAAAGGTAGACGCTGAGGGTGAATTTCCAAAAAGACATTATAATACATCATGTCAAATTCAGATTTTCCACACATTCGTTGCAGAAAGTCATAATTCTATTAAAGACACGGATGCAAAGGATTATGCTTACTCTACAACTTTACTGTTCAGCAGCAAAGAAAACAGTACCAAAGAATACGAATACAAATCTAATAAAAAACTACAATAACCATGTTTTTCTGAGAATTTGTAGTTCATTTCGATTGGTCCTCAACTGACCATGTGATAGTTCCATAAACCAATAAACAAGACATCAATGGAACAAAACTCCTGTCCTCTTTCCCTTCCTCCTCTTTCTTTGTCCTTGCGAGGATGAGTTCTGTACGTCTTTGATATCCTCTTCCATTCTCAAATTCCTGCTTGTTTGCTGTCTGTCGTCGTCCCTAAAGAAACATAAATTAGAAAGGTGACTATAAACCGACACAGGTGTAAATTCCACATCTAGTACTAACCTGTATACTCATTGATCATTAACAACATCTTCATAGTTATTATACATCCTGTATGATTCATTACATAAATAACAACAGAAACATGACATGTAAACATCTCATTCTTACGATTGATCGGGTGGGATAATCCTACGCCTCCGTGTCTTTAATAGAATTATGACTTTCTGTAACGAATGTGTGGAAAATCTGAATTCTATGTCAAGACCGGAGGCTCGGATTATGCTTGTTCAAAGCTTACTTACCACTAACGATGTTGCACTTTCCATGGGTTTAAAATAGAAAGTTTAAAAGTCGATTCATTCGACCAATCCGCAGACCTCATAATGTCTTCCACTCTAGCACCTATGTTATAAGCTTTGGTAGCCATCACTCCTCTAGCTGAGTGAGCGCCATACCTCTCAATATCTATGCCTGCTTCTGCCATCACCCACCTAAGCCATCTGGCTATGGTAGCCGGTCTAACCGCTTTAAAAGGTTTACAAATTGCTATCAATAATTGAGTTATCCCTTGAGGCCTTACTTCCCTCGTCATATCTTCGTATGCCTCTAGGCATCTGACTGGACATAATTTTGGTTGGTTTGGAAAAGATTCATATGAAATAGATCTCAATCCTGTTTTGGTTCTCTTTGAAATTAGAAAAGTCACTCTGTTAGGGGAAATACTTTTCCTGTTAACTTCCAGAGCTCTAACATCAGAAGATCTCTTACATGTAAAAAACACATAAGAGCATGGCTAACTTTCCTGAAATTGCTTTACGAGTCAACTCCTGATTATCTGGCCATGTCAAAAATAATCTCAAGACCTTGTCTACATCCCATAATTGACTATATTTTTCGCTAGGAGGTTTAATCATCTTTACTCCTCTTAGTAGTCTACAAATGTTCCCCAATCGCTAAGCCATCAACTCTAGGATGCCCAGCCGATATCGCAGACCTGGCCTTGTTAATGGCCCTATATGCCTTTTCTTGCGCTGCCATCTGCGCAAAACAATTTGCTACATGAACTACATCCGTTCTATCGGGATGTATGTTCCTCTCCAAACACCAGCTACTCCATCTAATCCATGCTGATCTATAAGCCTTATGTGTCCCTGGGGCCCAGGATTCATTAATGATGTTCTCAGCTTCATCCGATAGTCCTGGCCTAATCCAAGATACCCTGAAATCGCCCACGCTAAGAGATTGAGTCCTCCTGACTTCACCAAAGGGTGACTGAGGCCTCTGGGATCTCGAATGATTAATTCCCTGCTGGGTAAAGCCAGTGGGTTCTGGTAAGTCAATTCCAGTAGACTGGGAAACCACACCTGACCTCTCCAATCCGGTGTGACTAGGATTAGGGATGCACTCTGACGTCTCACCTGAGCAAGCGTCCTCATTATCATGGAGAACGGAGGAAACGCATAGTTCCTCTGATGGCCCCAGGATTGCAGAAAAGCATCCGTCGCTTCTGCTTCCGGGTCCGGTCTCCAGCTGAAGAACCGGGGTGATTGCCTGTTCAATCTCGATGCAAATAGGTCGATCTGGCATGGACCCCACCGAGGCATTAGTTCCTGGAACACCCCTATGTCCAGCTTCCAATCGCTGGCGTCTCTGAGGTATCTGGAGTTCCAGTCGGCCACTTCGTTCTGTTGGCCCGGCAGGTACTCTGCCCTCACTGAAACTCTCCTTTCCAGACAAAGATCCCAGAATTCCTTTGCCAGTTCTGCAAGAATTCTGGATCTTGTCCCTCCCAGTCTGTTGATATATCTGACTGCCGAGACATTGTCCATTTTCAGCAGAACGCAACATTGAACCTTCTCCTGGGTCCAGCATTTCACTGCAAAAGACTCTGCTAGTAATTCCAGGCAGTTGATGTGGAGACTCGTCTCTTGATCCGACCACCTGCCCCCTGTCGACAGGTTTCCACAACGGGCTCCCCAGCCCCATCTGCTGGCGTCGGATTCGATGATCAGGTCCGGGGATGAACCAAATATGGCTCTCCCGTTCCATGCATCCATATGAATGAGCCACCATTTCAACTCTTCCCTCACTTCTTGGGAAATATTCACCTTTGATTCGTATGATGCGCCCTTCCTGAGGTGATAAATCTTCAACCTCTGGAGTGCTCTGTAATGAAGCGGCCCTGGAAAAATCGCTTGTATTGATGCTGCTAGGCGCCCTACTAATCTCGCAATATCCCTTAGCGAGATTTCTCCCTTCGCTAGTGTGTGTCTCAGCTGTTTCTTGATCTTGTTCACCTTGTGAATGGGTAGGCTGAGGGTTCCCTGATTTGAGTCCACTATGAAGCCTAGGAATTCCATTGCCTGAATTGGTACTAAGCTGGATGTCTCCCAATTTATAATAAAGCCCAGGCTTTCTAATAAGTCTATAGTTAACTGTACTTGTTCTACCAATGTCTCCTTCTCTTGGCACATCAGACATATATCGTCTAGATATATTATGAGTCTTATCCCTTGAGCCCTGAGGTGTGATACAACTGGCATCATCATCTTGGTGAAACACCATGGTGCCAATGCTAGGCCGAAGGGTAGGCATCGAAACTCCCATGTCGCTTCCCCCCAGATGAATCTCAGAAATCTGCAGTGTTCCTCTGCTATGGGGATAGTCAGGTATGCATCTTTCAAATCTATCCTGGCTAGCCAGTCTCCTTGAATTAGAATATCTCTTAGTAGGTGTATCCCTTCCATTTTGAAGTGTCTGTACACTACGTAATCGTTTAGACCTCTTAGATTGATTATTGGTCTTGTCTTGTGTTTCCCTTTTACTAGGAACATATTGCTTATGTAACCTCCTGACTGATCTGATGCGGGGCGTATAGCTCTTTTGCTTTCCAGACCTCTCAACTCTCTTTCCAGTAAGATCTTGTCTTCCCTGTTCAATACTATCCCTCTTGGTGGTTTCTCCTGCTGAGGTGTATCTAGAAAATCTATATAGAAGCCTTGAGCGGTCTGAATCACCCAGGAATCCCCCAATATGTTTAACCAATTCTTTAAAAACTGAGCATTTCTCCCACCTACTTCTATGATATTTGGATGTGGGATTGGTATTCTCACCTGGGTTGTTTTGCTGACGTTCCCCTCGCCAGTTTCTTCCTCTTCCTCTACCTCTCGATGGGAAGAAAGGTGTTTGTTTGCGCTCCTCATAATCGCTCCATTGCGCTCTGTCTTGGTAGGATCGATTGTATTGGAACCGGCCAGCCGAACAACCCCTTCCTCTGCTGGCCCGTCCAAAAATCTGCCTTCCGAAAACTCTCTTAAGAGAGGCTTGAGCCTTATCCAAAGCTGCATAGGAATTTACAAATTTGGTGAGCTCCTTGATAAAGGAGTCCCCAAACAGCTTTCCCTTCGCCGATGTGGCGGATTCTGAGGAGGCTAACTCGCTCAATTTTGGGTCGATCTTTACTAGTAAATATCTCCTCCTTTCTGTGGTTATAGCATGATTAGCGTTCCCTAACCTGCATATCGCCCTTTGGGTCCATCCGATAAGGATTGCCGGGTCTATCGGCTCCCCTTTTACCTTCGCTTCTTCTCCCATCTGGAGAATCTTTGTGAGGGGTCCCATCATATCAAGCATCTTGTCCTGACACGATCGCCAGGATCTATCAAGGCCCTTCCTCATATCTTCAGTAAACTTGCTCATAAAAGTTATCATTTTATCATCTATTACCGGAGTGTCTGCCACCCCTTCAGGGAGGAGTGGTCTGGGGCATTCCGGCCTCATCTTGCTTCTAGCCTCTTTGGCTAATGGCGCCCTCAGGCGTTTCTTTAAGTATGCCGAAATTCTTCTGGGGGGTTCCCATTCTGATGATCTGGGATGGATCAGTGCTTCCGGATCAAAATCCCCCTCATCGGCAACATCCTCCTACTCCTTCTTCCTTTTCTTTAACGCTTCATGGCTCTCATCCCCTGATGAGGATATTGATAACACTTCCTCTTCCTCGGGGTATTCCTCCTCCCAATCATTCTCACCCTCATCCGAGGAATCGGAGGATGACTCTCGTCCCCTGCTAGGCACCGTCTTACCCTTTCTCTTCCTTTTACCACCTTTCTTCTTCGGTGGGGAGCCTGGGGTGTGTGGGCTTCTTCCGCCCTACGGGCTGATTTACTGCCCCCTTTTGATTTCATGCGTGCCTTAAGGCACTTGACCTCCTCCATGCCCTGAGAGAATCAGAGCCAGTCCTCCATCAGCGCTATCTGCTGAGGATTATGTCCCAGTGAAGCCCCCATGGCTTTCTGGAAGACATCAGTCATATCCGATTGGTTCCTCTTTTGGCTGACCCCAGCCTTCCCCTCATCACTGGAGGAACTCATGATTCTCAGGCCCTGGGGAGTGGTATATTTGGTATGAATATTATATATATAATATGTATATATATACACCAGGGTCCTCTCAGTACAGAGGGTCAGATTGTGTATTAAATTGCAAGATTATATATCTTCCCTGGTTCTGTTTATATCTTAGATATAAGATAATATTAAACTCACAGGTTTTACCTGAGTCTGTGCCCGTATCAGGTGCGGTATCAAGTGCTTGCCTGCAGGGGCGCTGTTGAGCCTGTAAAACTGGACGCTACGCTTGTGCGATGCGTGCTGTTGATAGCTCATATCGAGAAATAAACGTTCTTTCTTTCCGAGGCTTTTCACCCGTGACTCTCACAAACGCAATATTCTGAAATATAGAAACGAAGGAGAGAGCGCCGGAACTACGCAGTCCCGACGCGCTCTCCCTTCCGTTCTGTAGTGCCCTCTTTGACGGATCGGAGGAGCTGCGGCCGCCGGTGCACCAGCCCCGTCGCGGCCGCAACTAGAGCCACCTACACGTTGCGGAATGTTCCGCCTCCGACACCATAACACGCTTGTCACACTTTAAGTGAAAGTAATATCAATCTGTGCACACCAACACTCACAACATTATAATGAGGAAAAAAGTACTTAACTCGCTGCCGAGCAGCAAAGAAAGAGGAGGAAGGGAAAGAGGACAGCAGTTTTGTTCCATTGAGGTCTTGTTTAATGGTTTATGGAACTATCACATGGTCAGTTGAGGACCAATCGAAATGAACTACAAATTCTCAGAAAAAAATGGTTATTGTAGTTTTTTATTAGATTTGTATTCATATTCTTTGGTACTGTTTTCTTTGCTGCTGAACAGTAAAGTTGTAGAGTAAGCATAATCCGAGCCTCCGGTCTTGACATAGAATTGCATATTAAGCTTATCCGAGCAACTTTGTTGTTTATTGCACTGTATGTAAAGTTTGGCTACTTTTTTAATAGTCTTTTTGTTCAGTTGTGAGACACCGTCAGTGTTTCGTAACTGAAAAAAAAGAAAAAAAGAATGGCTGCAATGGAACGGAGAGAAGGGAGTACATGTAGACCCTTCTCCCTTTCCATCGAAAAATCGAAACAAAGAAAATGATGCCCGCCATGGAAAAGAGAGAAGGCGATACACGTAGTCCCTTTTCCATGTCCATGGCAGCCACTTGCAAAAGGAACCCCCAGGGCCACGGCTGTGAGCGGAGGAAGCCTTGTCAGCCGAGTAATACCCCGGCGAGGGCCAATGAGCTTGGTTGTTGCAAGCTCATTGACCCTCGCCGGGTACTAATAATCATTAATCACACGCCAAGGGCAGCCCCCACACAAAGATTTTTTTTTTTCAATTTGCTACGTAAACATACATGGCTTCTATTACAGAAACAATTAATCTGTATAGCATGGACAAAATGTGTTTTAATCCAAAAAAACACTTTTTTTTTTTTGCACACGGGCACATTTCACAAAAGTGCAAGGACTATGTGGCCGTCGCGTTAATAGTACGTGCGTCTGTAATGCAGCCCTAATGTCAATGCATGCCGCTAGCAGAAACAATGGTCCCTTGGATTCTCAAGGAAGGGGGCGCTTCACTGCAAAGTGGTACCTTGTCAAGAAGGCAACCACAGCGGAGCGTGCCATTTGCTTTTGTTTTTGAGAGCAAATGGCGAGGATGTTTATTTTCTAGCTTTAATGGCATATACATGTTTCGGGTCATGCCAGGTGTCTCCCCCCTATCACATTTGTAAACCAATATTTTCCTCTGTGCCCGTAAAGACTTCCTCAGACGCTTCTAATGTTGCTGCTGAATTCAAAATACCATCATATGTTATGATCTAAAAGTGGAACCTTTTTCTTTCACACCAATATCACAGCACACGAATGGCATTCTTTCGAACAGCCAGCAGGTGGCAGTCGGGAGTCTGCAACTGCTCATTAAAAAATCCTTTGTGCAAACCCTACCACTGAATATTATGTTTATGTCTCTTTCATGGAGACGCCATCTCCTACCCCACACCCTTTACCTGCAGTACCTGCTTACACCTGATGTTTGAACAGTCACCTCAAATGACAGACACGCCAGACTTTACTCCACGCCTATTCTATGAAGATAAGTATAAACGGCAATGTTCTAGATTAGACAACTGCAAGGAGACCCTAAACGATCTGGTATACAAACCGGTCTTGTTTTCCTTTACACTCAATGCAGCATGCTCTAACGTGCAAAAGCAATTTGCTTAAGAGCACTCGCCACAACCTGAAGCGTGCCAGCTATGACACAAATCTCGATGTTTCTTTGCATTCCACACTAATGTAAGAGACCACCATAATACGAGAAAAAAACAGTTGTATTCTATCCCGCAGAATTGTGTATGCTAACATACAAACGCCCTTGAAGTTCCAGAACGAGCAGCCCCTTTTGTCAAAAATAAAATAAACTGAAGGAAATGGCGTCTGCCAGTAGCTATGATTCTGGTTATAGCATTTCTTTATTTCCGAGTGTACAAAAAACAGTGCACGTAAACGAATGTACATTTCATATTGGGGCAATCTGTTATTGAGGCTGGTTGGAAACGTGCTTGACAGATAACTACATTCATGTCAGGCAGAATACCGTTTCCGTTCATGTGATGTATGTACCTGTGCATTCTTATAGCTGTAAGCTTTCTTCGCCCCAGGTAGATCCAATCGCGGTGACGCCCCTGAAAACAACCACCTTTACATGAAGGCATAGCTCTCAACCATTTGTGTCACAAAGGCGGGTGAAAACACCCGATTTTAATTTTGGCGGGTGAGAGGCCCATTGAAACGAATGGGCGTGCTGGAGGCTTGGCGGGTGAGTCAGCTGTTTACAAAGTGGGTGACACCCGCCAAAAGCATGTGAGTTGAGAGCTATGCATGAAGGACCAGGAGTGGAACTCTGATGGCACTCATTTTGACACCTAAATCCAAAGTCATTAGGAAAGGCAACTTTCATCTAAATTGTTGTGCCGGGTTGCTGTACTATCGCCCGTGGGCCGGTTATGACGGTTATCATGTTTTTTTTTTTTTAAATGAATAATGTTTGGAAAGACCGACACTTGATTGCTCTTAAAAAATGTTTTCAAAAGTGGCCGAAAATTGAAGGTGATCAAAATAAAACAAAAAGTCGCACCACGTTGGATACCGAAACGTTATTTATTCAGCTAAAAAAATTACTTTGCTAGATCAATGGCATTCTTTGAACGCATTAGGAAATCAAAATGAATGTTATTTTATCCCAAATGACATTAGTGCCCAGATTACTTACGGGTAATCTTCGTTACTCCTAGTCCAACTCTTCCTTGTCACAGTACTCATCTATGAGGTCCCGCCTCCTAAACAGGAACTTTTTTTCTTCTGCGGTATAAACCTCCTACTTATGCACAATACTCCAGTTCATAGCAAGCCTGGACAGATCCCGGGTCCTTCCACACCGCGGGAGGGTGTGGAGCATCGGCATTACTGTGACGAGGAAGAGTACGACTAGAAGTCATGTAATCTGAGCGTTACCTCTACGTCCCTTTTCCTAGTCCCAGTACTGAACTATGAAGCATACCCAAGCCAAAACAAGTGGAAGGGCCAAAAAGGAAGCAGGAATGCAAGAGGACACACAAGAATCCATGCAAAAACACCTAGTTTATTGTGCAATTGAGCAATAAAACATTGTAGCTGAGCCACGGACAGCACCCCAACTCCAAAAGAACCATCTGTAAAATTGCCCACAATTAGCCTGTAATGTGTAATAAAGGTATTGGGGTCTGACCAGATAGCGACGCTTCAAATCACATGCAATGGAACACCTTGAGCATCCGCACAGGAAGCAGGCACGCCCCTGGTTGAACACCACAGCACAACCAAAGGGACAGAAAGACCACAGGCTAAATATGCCTTAGAAATCACTGGGCCTCATCACAAGTCCGGCGGTAACCGTGCCATTAAAACTGGCAGGTTGCTGCCGGACATGCAACTTTTGCCTGCACCTGGCTTGCCGGAAACACAGAGGCATTACAGCCTTGGTTGTCCAGGAAGTCAGGCGCCGGTAATTGTAAATCCCCATTCCCATTTGATGGGAATGGGGACCACGGAAGCACTGGCACCGTTAATAATGGTGCCACTGCTTCCATGAAATTCTGCGGGCGGGTGCCGTTCCGCCCACCAGGTCTGACCCTGGCAGGCAGGATGGCACCCGCCCGCAGAATCATACTGTGCCGGTGTTATCAGACCAGCATACTCAGAATGAGGCCCACTGTCTTAATCCAGCGACTAGTGGAAACAACCAACGCCTTTCTCCCAGCCACCAGCCACACCAAAAGTCACCAGAAGACTATTGGGAACGCCAAACAGGTTCTGTCCTATCCAGATACTCCAGGTACCGCACGACGCACATCAAGAGAGTTCTGTGCCTCCTCCTCCTGAGACAAAGGGTCAGGAAAAAGGCAGGGAGGACCACTTCCTGTGACAAATGAAACATAGAGGCTACCTTAGGCAAGAAAAGGGGATCACACCGCAACATCACAGAGTCAGGTAAAATACAAAGAAAGGGAGGACGGCAAAGGAGAGGCCCAATATCCACTAGATGCCATCCAGAGGTGATGTCAACCAAGAAAGCCGCCTTGAGCTTAAGCTGCTTAACATCAACAAATTCAATCAGCTCAAACGGAGCTGATTAAAGAACTGCAAAATGGGGGAACCCGAACACATAGGCAGCCTAGAAGAAGCCAGTCTCCAAAGGAACCGGCCCACCAGACCTAAGTCCAACAGGGGAATTCTATGACCCTCCAACAGGGTCTTCAATGCAGCCCACTGAGCCCGCAAGGTGGCCATTGCCAACCCCTTATCGAAACCATTCTGCAAAAACTGTAACAACCCTGGGACACCACAACCCTGGGGGGAAAACCCAGCCCTCTCACACCAGCTGAAACAATTGGCCCATTGAATATCATAGGCCTTCAAGGTAGTAGTTTGCCTGCAATGGAGAATGGTTTCCATCCCCGGAGCTGAGAAACCCAAAGTCAACAACCTTGCCCTCTCAAGAGCCAAGCTGACCAGCGGATTACAGTCAACCCTGCCACTGGAACTCCCCAAAGAGGGCAAGGCTAGCTGGGAATTCTCCAGACTTCCCTTACCTGGAGATCCATGAGTGACAGAAATCACCCCCTGTGAGGCCAAAAGGGAACCAGTGAAGAACTTCGTCAGATTTTCGGTACCACCCGGGAAATGAAAAAAAGAGGAGGGAAGGCATACAAGAGACCCAAGGCCACTCGACATTCAAGGCGTCCACCCCCCACACCCTACTAAAGGGAACCATGAGAAAAACCTGGGAACACTGGCCGAGAAAGGGGAAGCAAACAGATCCAACACTGGTGTCCTGAACCGGTGACAAACCCCCACAAACCCCTGGTCAGACAACACCAACTCCGGACAGACTGGGAACACCTGACTTAGATGATCCACAACCACATTCCTCACCCCTCAAATGTGTACCTCCACCAGGGAAAGCAAATGCAGCTCAGCCCAAACCCTGATGCACCCTGCTTGAAAATTCAGGGCCATGGACCCCGAACCCCCTGTTTACATAGGCCAAATGCAGAGGAATTGTTGGTCCAAACCAATACAGCCCAGCCCTGCTAGAGGGGAGCAAACCACAGGAGAGCCTGATGAATAGCTGCCAACTCCCTCACATTTGAAGATCGACGGAGGCCCTGTATGTCCCACTGCTCCCGAGTAGACATAGACCCCAGGAAGCTTCCCCCCACCTGAAGCCACTGGCGTTGGTGGTCAGAACCACACAAGAGGTAGAATACAATGCCACCCCCCTAGATAGGAAGGAATTTATCAACCACCTACCCAGAGAAACCCACAGATCACTCGAAATCAGGACCCACTGCCTGAGAGACTGGGATGGAGAGGGACCAGTGAAGCAGAAGATATAACATCAGAGGTCAAAGATGGCAGAGGGCCCAGGGGACCAGAAAAATACAAGAAGCCATGTGCTCATGTACCACCAGGAGCTCCCGTGTTGATGCACAGGGAAGTCGAAGGATTTTGGAAAGTAGGGACTGGAGCCGGAGAGCACTTGCCCGGGGCAGAAGACCCTTTCCACTTCTGGTGCAGAACCGAGCCACTATGTACACCAGGTCCGAGGAAGGGGCCATACAAGACTTTTCCCAGTTGACAATGAAAAGGTGAGATTGAACAGTGCACCGGAGATCCACTTTGACCAACCTTTCGTCCAGGTATGGGAACAGCTGGATCCCCTGCAGATGAGAATGTGCCACCAATGGAGCTACCACCTTCGTAAAGACCCTCAAAGCTGATTTCAATCCAAAGGAAAGGACCCAGAACTGTTAATGGGCACCCCCAGCAAAGAACCTGAGGAGCTGTAGATGCAACGGATGAATGGGCACATGACAATAGGCATCCTGTAGATCCAAGGAGACCATCCAGTTCCCCACCTGACCAGAGGAATGATCTTCTGCAATGACTCCATCTCAAAACGAACACCCCTGACAAAATGATGCGTTGTTTTAAGTCCAAGACCAGACGGATCCTCCCCGGAGGCTTTTGGACCAAGAAGACTTGAGGGTAGATACCCAGTCCCCACTCGACCCTGGGCACAGGGACAATGGCGTCTCGGCAATGGCTGAGGACATGGCCTTTTCTTGGCAGGGTCCCTGGGCAGAGTAGTCATGATCCATGACAGTTGAAGAGGAGGAGACAGAATTTCTATCCAGTAACCTTCCCAGACAATCTAACTGGGCAGAAGCATCAGAGGTACACCACTCCCACTTGGGAAAAAACAGCTGGAGATGGCCCTCCATAGGCCCACAGTAATTGTCAGGGCTTCCGATGTCCCACCGTTGTCTTCGGACCCCAGGGCCTGGGACTGAAGACCCTGGAGTGATGAAATGTTGATACGGGTATGGGGTCTTGCCTGGATTTGACCTGGGTATCAGATTCTTTGGTCTCTAAGTTTGTGTTGAAATTGAGAATGGATGGGGAATGATCATGGGTCTATATCTGTAGATTTAGATGTCAGGCTGGTGAAGTTGACGAGTCCTGCCCCGATGGGTTGTAACTTCCGTAATTTGGAATGGGTGAAGTTTGGGGAGCATCCCCGCCCAGGGGGTGGGGATGCTGACTACTGTGGATTAGTTGGATTTGGCTCTGGTAGGCATAGTTCAGAGTGTTGTGGCGTACATGGGCCTTGCACAAGGTAAGCTGCTCCAGAAACCGGAGGTCTCATGGTGGTCATTGGACTGTACAGTGGCTGTTCAGGATAGTAAGAGGAAGCGGTGGAAGACAATATAGCATATAGAAATGCTAGGGCACTGGTGCAGAGGGTGATTCGATATCATAAGCGGGTGTATTGGAGGAATTTATGTGGTTTCTCTCTGGTAACACTTGTTTGTCAAGGGTGTTGTTGAGGTTTCGAAATATGTCCAGGCAGGTGAGGGGTGGATCTCATATTCCAGTGATTACTGTTATGGGGTGTGATGTGGTGGTTGATGGTGGTAAAGCGGAGGCACTGGGTGAGTATTTTGCTGGTATGCACAGCACAGAAAACTATTCTCTGGTGTCCTGATGGATGATGTCTGAGTTTGTGGGTGTTAATCAGGGTGTGTTGAATGCTTCAGACATTTGGCCGCCCTGCATGGATATGTTCTTCATTTAGAGTGAGTTTCTGGGTGCGCTGAGTGTGCAACAGGCTTCTAGTCCAGGTGAGGATGGGGTGCGTTATGATTATTTGCAGCATTTGCTGGATGTTTGTTTGCTGGAGGTGTTGCAGCTGTTTAATGTAGTGTGGGGGTAGCAGTACATTGCCTAGTGGGTGGAAGAGGGCTGTCATCCTGCCGATTCTGAAACTGTGAAAGCTGGCTGTCTTGTGTGGGTCCTATTGGCCTATTGCTTTGACTTCTGTTTTGTGTTAGGTGATGGAAAAAATGGTGTGTGGCCGATTGATGCACTTTTGGAGTCAGAGCAGCGATCGAGAGTGTTTCAGCTTGGGTTCCATAATTTAGATCAGTGATGGATGCTGTAGTTGTGTCCCTGTTGGGAGATGGTGGGTGCGATCTTTGTATTTGTGCTGCGAGAGAAAGGTGCTAAGTGGAAAATATATTCTTGGATTAAGGATTGTCTGGGGAATAGGGTGTTTCAGGTGCGCGTTGAGGATGTGTTGTCCCAGGAGTTTCTTATGGAAAATGGGACACTGCAGGATAGTGTTGTCAGCTCTATTTTGTTTATTGTGGTGGTGGATGGCCTTATAGAAAAGGTTTGCGAGTGTGGTTGTCAGGTGGGATTTTATGTAGATGATGGTGTGATTTGGGTTAGGGGTAAGATGGATGGAGTGATTCAAGGAAGGTTGCAGGAGGCTTTACGAAGTAATGGAAACTTGGTGTCAGAATTGGCGGTTTATGGTGTCCTACAAAACGGTGTGCAAGTGCTGTTTTAACAGGCGACGTAGTGAAACTTAGGTAAAGAGGGTCTGTGTTGGTACCGGTGTTGGAATTCTGGTATCCTGGTGTGCTCTTGGATTAACACCGGTCTTGGAAGTTACAAGTGGAGAGGACGGTGGTGAAGTGTAAAAGGTGAATTCATTTGTTGAAGGCGTTGTCGGGTAAGGAGTGGGGTGGAGGGCAGAGGAGTATGAGGATGTTGTATGTGGGGCTGGCCAGGAGTGTGCTGGAGCTTGGAGTTCAGCTGCAGAGTGGTTATAGTCAGGCTCAACTGGGTGTGTTGAATGGTGCTGAGGCAAGTGCGCAGAGGATTGTGACTGGGATGGTTTGCTCGTCCCCAACGGAGGCTGTGCATGTGTTGACAGCGATGTTGCCATTGTATTTGAGAAGGGAGGAGCTTAGTGCTAGATTTTGGTTGAGATGTATGTCCCTTAGTGTGTGGCATCCTGTGAAGAAGTGCCTGGTGGTTTATTGGCTGCATGCCTATAAGAGTGAAAGCTGGGAGAGGAAAGGGGGGTGGGGGGTTTGGGTTCCATGTGGAAAGGTTGGTGAAACATGAGAGGGTGGAGGAGTTGTGTCTGATGAAGATGTGGATAGGTTGGTGATGCCTTTTCGGAAGCTGCATGATCCAATTATCAGTTTGACTTGGCGAAGGTGGTGGTCAAGAAGAGTGGTGATCAGGGGGTGATTAAGAGTCTGGTGGTGCAATATGTGGGGAAGGGAGTTGATGCCCACGTGTATACGTATGGTTCCAGAGATCTGGAGAGGAACAGGGTTGGTATGGTCTGCTATTTCTGGGCAGAAAAGGAGTGTTGGATGGCTAGGTTGTCAGATGATGTATTTGTCTGCACTGCAGATTTGATGGCTGTTAATATGGCAGTGCTTTGGATTGTGGGGATGCAGTTGGCTGGGGTCGTGGTCTTTGTGGATTTGATGAGTGCGCTGTTGGCTATCAAGGAGGGGAATGGTGATAGGGTGAATTTTGTTATGCTCATTAGACAGCGGTGAGAGGAGTGTGTTGTGGGGGGTACTGTGGTGGGGTTGGATTGGGTCACCAGTTATTGTGGGGTTTGGGGTAACACATTGGTGTACAGGACTTCGTATGGGGCCACAATGAGGGGGGGGGTGGATGTAGAAGTCACCTTGAGTGTGGCCGAGGTACAGGTGTGGTACATTGCAGGATTAAGGCTATGTGGCAAGATCGGTGGGATTTGAGTTCAAAGGGGCAGAAGTTGTATGCAGTGTGCAGGGAGGTGCAGGTATGTGAGTTTGGGGGGGTGTAGATTTGGCACAAAGGGAGGAAACAATCTTGAATTGCCTTTGGGTGGGTCATGCAGGGTTGGCACTGTGAAAGTGTATGATGGGTGGAGTTGCCTCAGCCGTGTGTGAGGGTTGCAGTTGCCCAGAGACAGTGATTCACTATATGTTGGATTGTGTGAGGTTTCTTGTGCAGAGGGAATTGCTCACAGTTCGGATGGGTGGCATTGGGGTGGTTGTGCGTGGGTTAACTGATTTTTTTTGTTGGAAAAGAGGGGGGAGGATAAACAGAGTAGGTTGCATCTTCAGTTTGTGCAGGAGACTGGGAAGTGGGAAGAGATTTAGTGGTGATGGTTGGCTGATTGGTGCATATTTTGGTGAGCATCATCTAGTTAGATGAAAATCGCTGCCTCCGGGTTTCTGGAGTTACCCGAACAAGGAGAAGTATCATGTTGGCAACAATGTGTTGAAAACTCAGCAGGGCCTTGCTTCACACATGGGGAATGCTGTCAAGGCTCCTGTGGGGCATGGAGCCGGGGCGATGTACATCGTAGATGTGGGAGCAGGCTCCTCGATGCTACGAGAGCCAGTGAGCAAAACAGCACAGGACATAAAATTGTTACTTCTGGACAAATCAGGTAAGGAGAAGCAGGCTAGAAGGACAGAGTCCCTCGGTGGCCATTCTGGCTTGGCAAAACAATGTCCCAAGTACGTCATGCCTCTGCTGACAGGGGCTAAGTAAAACGTGCTGGGAATACAGAAATAATGTTGCATTCCCACCTCGCAACTCCTGGAAGCTATACTGGCTCCACTCACATTTTCAGCTAAACTATACACAATGGCCCTCATCACGATACCGGTGCTAAACCATGCAGCTATTAGCACCATGGTTGGTGCCGGTATCGTAACGTGCCCGCCCTGGTGAAATGGGGAAATACCGCCCCATTCCAAGGTTGGGGGGGCAGTATTTCCCCATTTCCCCATGGCCCTTCCCCATTCCCATTTTTGCCCCATAGGGCATAATGGGAATGGCGAAGGCGCTAAGTACGGTACCGCAAATTGCGGTACCATACTTACCGCGAAGTTCCCTTTGCGGGTCCCTTCTTTAACGGCTGGTCTAGACCAGCCGTTAAGGTCGGGCCCCAAAAAGGGACCTCGTAATTAGGCGCTAATGGGTTAACGGCGCAGCAGCCATTTACGGCGCCGTTAACCCATTAGCGCCAGAGTCATGAGGCACAATGAGTGCTAAAGGAAATGAGACGAGGCACGTGGAAACAGAGGTTTCCTTGTCTAGTTCTACTTCTCCTGAACAGAGAAGGCAGACAAAAGGAAAACATAAAGAGGTCATCTCAGAAAAGAAGCTGACACACATGTTTAAGAAAGCATATGAGAAGAAGGGGTGAAGAAAATGAGATAAAAAATTACTCTTTTCCCTCTTCAACATCCTCTTCCCCTTCTTTCTCATCAAACGACACAGATCCTGAAAAAGAAGACACCAAAGGAAAATACTTGCACTTAGAGGTAATGGCCAGGATGCATTTACAAGTATTCGAATATATGGGTTCCAGGAGAATTAATAGGTGGAACATGGGGAACAGCAAGGAACACCACACCTGCTACAGTTTAAGAATACCACTAAGACTGGTCTGCCTCTTCTTGAAGAGGTAAAATAAGAAGTGCTACATGAATGGAAAAACACAGAACGAGCATGTGTTCCAATTGTTATCCTCTGAGAGGGGAACAGCAGACTTTGCCTCCGTCAGTTCTAACCAATACCATTCTTCTATGACTCGCATCAGAGGAGGTAGTGTAATACATTGTATACAAGTAGGTGGATTAAAGCCCAAAGAAGGTTAACTCTAGTTCACTTTTGGCATACAGAGCAGTAACGTATGCCTCACGCACTGCAGAAATGACACTGGGGGTCAGTTGAGCTATTTTCACAGGCATTGCAGAATGGTGCAGATTATGCACCAAGGTTTCAGGATCTAAAGTGCTAGATAAAACCCCTGTCGGATCTGGTTTATGATGAAGTCGAAGTGTTGGCCATTTCCATGGGGGCAGCCATTGCTGGTCGATGGCAGATCATGGGGGGAGATTGGCACATATATTAAAACCAAAAGGTCACAGCTATGAAGATACACTTTGAAGGAACTTTCTCGTTGCAGAAGACCTGAAGGACAAAGTATATAGTGTGTTTAGGGTAGACAAATAATCAGGGAAATATTGAAAGAAGCAGCACCCTAAAATTCTAATCCAAGACCCCATTCAAATGTAACAGAAAGGTACCACAAATTTCAGCCGGTAACCAGAGGTGTCCAAAGAAGCTGGGGAAAAAGACCATCAAGGTAGCAGACACCAAGAAAAGGAAAAGCTCCTTCCCGTTGCAGTCAGACGTCCAAATGCCAAACTGGTGGGGCAAGGCTTTGATACTTCACAAAGTTTTGGGAAACCATATCCTCTCAAGCAGGGGTGAACTAAACAGTGGAAAAGGGATTCACGATTGAGTTTTCTATTGTCTAAGAGATCTGGTCTATTGTCACCCCACTGACCTGTAACAAGTACAAGTGGAAGGGTATGAAAATTACCACCCATGCTCTCATGAAGAAGAGGGTAATTGTGTGAGTTTCAAGAGAACATGTGGGAACCGGATTCGATTCCATTGTGTTTCTTGAGCCAAAGCCATCAGAGAATTTCAGGAAAATACTTGACATTAAACAATTCAACATACATATCTGCAATGTGGAGCTGAAAATGGAGAGTCTCCAGAAGGTGAAACCTATTATTGGGGGTGGATTGATTAGCCTTCCTCGACTTACATCGAGAACCACAATGATCAGTTTCGGGCCCTGCTATTTGCATCAAAATTGGCTCGGATTCTGGGGCAAGTGGTGGCATTCCTTTCATGTTATGGTTCAAACGACATAAAGAGTAAAAAAAAAGTGTCTATTTTTCACTTTTCCATTCATTTTCATAAAGGGAAAATGTCAATTTTTATGCCCAAGTGCTCAACCCAAACCGCTGCGCAGATATGTGCCAAATAAGAAACAAGTCGGGCACAAAGAAGTTGCAGGACATCCTCTGCTGCATTGGCGTAAAGCTGTCCAGTATTTTTTTTATTTTTATTTGGCATAGAGCGGATGCCCCTGTACTAAAAAATGTTGTTATATCTCCCATGATGCAAATCAATTTTCGAAAAGTGCCCTAAAATGATATAAGGGTGTAAGTAGGGCAGTTCTGAGGCCAGCAAGCATGTGGTCAGGCTAAGAAAGGTTGATTTGTGAAGGTTTAAAGATTGGGAATGGAGGTTTTTTCCAAGTTGGAGAATCGGCATGAATGGCAAATAAAGAGTAAATACTTCAAAACAACTATATATTGAGTTGTGCCAATCACTGTGATTGCTAGGTAGGGTAAGAGGAGTCATTTAAATACATTTAGGAAGCATGTTCCTATATAAAAAAGATTTAACGAGGGATTGCTTCCTAAATTAACCTAAAATGTGAGGCAGAGGTTCGGGGGCTGTTAGCATTTTTGGGGTGCTAAATGTGCTAAATGTGTTAATTAAGCTTATATTTGATTAATGGCCTCAAACAAGTTTGCCCACTGGCACCAATCCTGTTTAATCTTTGCATGTCGGATTTGGGTTCCAGCCAAAAGGAGGTGAGAGCACATCCACCGATTTTGAATGCGGTACCCATTCCATGGACGATCTACGCAGATGATCTTGTCTTCCTAGACAGAACCCCAATTTGTCTGCAAAGAAGATTGAATACTCTCAAAGCCTACCTTTTGGAAAATGGGCTCAAAATAAACGCTTCAAAAGTTATGCCTTTCTGCCAAAAACAAGGAAGAAAAAAATGGAAGTTCTCAATTTTCTTGGAGCCAAAAAATTGGAGCAAGTTCACACCATAAAATATCCAGGAGTATGGTTTAACTCTGGTATTAGAGAACACAATTGGGAAGCTGCTCTAAGAATCAAAATTCAGAGTTTGGCACAGCAAGCCTTCATTTTACACAAGAAATATGGGAAATTATCCATACAACTGGTATTCACCTTCTGTCTTCAGAAAGTGACGCCAATCATCACTTATGGAGCAGAAACTGCGCTCGACTTAATGTGGACGACCTGGGATTTCATAGAAGCCTCCTTTCGGAGGAAAGTCCTCTGCCTACCACCTTCCTTTCCATTAGCGCTCATTAGGTACAGACTGGCTCTCCAGTCCCTTCATTCAAAAGTGTTGTGGAAAATCCTGGATCAATATCATAAAACAATTCTAGACAAGGATCTCCTACCAGTGGACATTTTGAGACCAAATCACCTAGCTCTTCAAAATGGGCTGCTTAATTTATGGAAAAATAAATGCAGGGGATGGATCCAGTCTCTTGGTTCTTCACCCAAGATCTTGAAGACAAATCCTGTATGGATAATTAAAAGAATTCAGTGGAATGACGGGATAGAGAGCCCGGTACAAATTGTCCATCTATTGTCCTGTAGAAAGACGATTGATAAATCGACTACCTCAATATCTGATGATATTCCCCTGTCCGACAATTAGAGACATCTTCTTGGGATTGATACTCAATCTCCTGCTAACAAGGGAAGTTTTGGGCCAACATACACAGTTGAAGGGACAGCCGGTGATCTGTCGTGTCTGTGAAGATCCTGTGCAAATTGAAACCTTGTGACATCTTTTCACTGAATGTAGCAGCTTAAGTACCCAAAGAAATAAATAATGGGCAACTCTGACAGACGGTCCATCAACTTTAAATGCTGAAGAAATGTGGAATTTGTAACTTTTGGGAGAACATAAAAGGTACATTTTCAAAGTACTGCTGTTCAGGAAGGAAATTATTCCCAACCCAAACACCAGCATATAAATGAGGGGCATTCTGCTGTAGTCACTGGATCATCTTTGGGAAATGGGACAAGCGGGACCGTATCATTTGGACTACTTCTGGACATCCTGATTTGGTAAATGATTCAGTGATCAAAAGTGGAATTCGTGAATGTTTTGAGTTCATTTTAACTCTATTCTACTCTGGATTGTAATAAAAAGCGAAATGGTTTGCAATAAACCAAAACCACTAATAAAATAATTAAAACAAATAACAATATTTACTTAATTAGTTGAAAATGCTTGCTTACTTTAGCCTTTACTTTGATTGGACATCCTTTCATGTGACTTTACAGTGAAGGTCTACATTCACTGCTTACATTAGCAGGGAAGATGTATATGTTTTTGTACTTCCCTCTTCTCCATCACAGTAACAAATGAGTAATTCTACATGAACGCCTACATCCCTATGCCTCATCCCAGTACTGAATAGTAATAGTATCTATATTTCCCCACCTCTCGCTTCCTCATCACAGTCACCCATGAACGCAACCTCAATCTCCTTTGTCACAGTACCCAACTACCAGTGCACCACTTTTCTCATCGCAGTAACCCACTACTGCATCCCACTCTTTCTCATTAGATACCCACTACCACCATGTCAATCTTCCTCCTCACAGTACCCCATACCATCTACACGCTCTTACTCAGCACAGTACCACACTACCACCACCTCAATCTTCCTCATCACAGCCTTGCACTAGTCCCACCTCACTTTTCCTCATCACAATCCTGCACTAACACAACCTCACTCTTATGCATTACAGTACCCCACTAGCACCACATCACTCTTCCTTGACACAGTTCCACACTACCACAATGTCACTCTTTCTCATCACAGTACTGTCGGGGGGAAATTCTGCCGGGGTCGGCCGGGCCGTCCGCGGACCTCCAGGCAGGGAGGCCCCAACTCCTCCCGTATATCCCAGTTGAGACAGAGTATGAGACACACACAAGGAGCAAGGTGACTCTGCTGTTTATTAGACAAAAACGGCAGGGATGGGTCAAGGAGCGTACGCGTCCATCCTGACACACACACAATCGTGGGGCTCGCAGGCCCTTTTTACTGCATTATGACGCGCTATTTGCGTCATTTCAGAAAGTTAACAAAAAACCTATCGCCACTCTTAATTGGTTGCTCGAGTGGTAGGGTTAGTATAGCACACATATAGAGGACAATGTTAGTGGACAAAGGGTAGTCAGGTGATATATCTGGGTTGTCCCTACAATTAGATACATGAAAATTGTTACATGAAGACTCCTGAGGATTGGTTAATATTACTGATGTCTGAGATAAGAGCCCCATGTTCTGATTGGTGCACCCGTGAGCTTCCCAGCCTGGGACCACCGTTGTTCCCAGCTCTCGGTGTACCTGCGATTGCAACAATGTTTCAATATGGGTACGTGCAGACAATGTGAGGATTTATTCATATTTGGAAGGCTGACCGCTCCCACTGTCGCAGATGTCCATTGAGCCTTTCAAGTGTATCTGCCTGTGTCTCGTAGCGAGGGATCCAGACGCCTTTTCTCTCCTGGGTTTGGCATCTCGTCAGGTTCGGCTTGGTCACGTGGGGAGGGACCGTGTTTGAGGCAGAATTCTGCACAGTTAATATTGCTTTTCCACTGTGTGTCTGGTTTAATTTGCAGGTGTGACCTTAACGTTGGTGCGCGGAGTGCGAGGTTGCAACATCGTGCCTTTGATGCTTTGTTCTTGGAATGTGGGTTTGCAACATCGCGACCTTGGCTGGTTGTTTCACCGGGCCCCTTCTGCAGGATCAGCAACCAGACTCTTGCTTTGTTAATGTCCACGGGAGCTCTTGTTTGAGGCCTACTTGGGCCTGGTGCATAAGTGGTCCGGTTGGTGCATGGGTGCTTTAAGTTATAGTAGCATATAGTTCCATGACCAGTATCGTGTCTTCATTATAGTTCTTATGGTGGTAACTGGTTTCAAGAGAAGCGTGAGCAAGCTTTGTAGATGAGTTCATGACGCGTCTTGCGTTTCTGCATTCTGAAAGCCTATGTAAAAATAATAAAGATGCACGTCCGTGAATATGCCTGTCGCCTACGTCATAGCACTGAGTATATTCTTCGTGTAGATCGGTGTGGGAATGTCCAATGTGTATATTTGTACAGATGTGCTTCCCGTTGTCTAGGTCGTCATGGCATCTCTAACGACGTGTAGATTTTAGTCTAGTTGGTCCGTGCCGCAGGTGTCGGCATGGCCAGTGCGGGCTGTTGGGCAGGCAGATGGACACATCCGTATGTTCCTATACCAGGGTATTTGGTCATCTGGTAAATGGACAAACTCTTCTCGTGGTGGGTGTCTGGGTCGTGACCCTCTAGGCCAAGCGCGAGAGGTGAAGGACAGGAGCCTGGTCTTCCATTCTCCCACTTCAGTCCCCCCTCTGGTCGACTTGTCGACCACAAACATATCCTTCTCGTTGTCTCCTCTTACTCGCCATATCTTAGTTATTCCTCCCAGATGTCCATAATGGTTCACATGATCTTCAAATGACCAATACATATATTCACAGGTTCCTGCAGGAGTACAGTATACCCATTTCCCTATGTAACTCCTGGGGTTTCTTGGGTTCTCGATCTTCACTGATGGTGGGTCTAGATGGTTGGTGATGATTTGTGTGCGCAGCTTCTCCCTCTCCTGTATTATCACACCTGCATGTTGGCCGTCATCTGCTGGCATCAGGGGGTGCATTCCCACCATTTCGAGCAACTCGTCAGTGGTGCGTGCCTTCCGGGCCTTCCAAAATCTAATTATGATCAGCGTAGCTCCAGCCAAAATAGTACAACCCACTATTATTTTCAGTCCATCTGACAGCCAGGATGGCATCCATGACCATAATATTGAGAACCAGCTCTTATCCTTGTTTACACCGTTACTTTCATCCATCATTTTGGAGTGCATCTGGGCCAATTGTGAAACTGCTTCAGTCAGTGTACCATTATCAGCATCGTTGGCAGGTGTGAACGTGCAGCATGATTGTCCTATCTTTGCACAAACTCCTCCTTCCACTGCTGTGAGAAGGTCCAATACATATCTGTTCTGGAGTGCTACCATTCTTATAGCTCGCAGCTCCTCTTTTATTGCGTTAAACCCATTTACTGTAGAATTGATGGTCATCATTAGTTCCCATCTAGTTATTTGGAGCCATTTCGCATTTGCGTAAGCCTGCAGTCCCGGGTGTATTATTGAGGAGAAGAACATTGCTGCTCTGCTGAACAGTCTGTGTTCTGGCGGTATGGAGGTTAGTTCAGTTTCCGACCTTCCCCACAGGTAATTTCCTGTCAGTGGCTCTCCTTGTCTTTTCCTTCTATTTAGGACAGTATCATTGTTGTTGGTCCTGTTCCCTTGCTCCTCCTGAAGTGGTGCAGATCTCTTTTTTCTCTTGTCCCCTTCATCCATTTTGGGAAAGTTCGCCACATAAACATGCTTCTTAGGTACCACTATTGATGGTACATTGACGTGCACCATTGTGCACACACCATTCCACAGGGGGGGCAGTGTATGGTATGCCTTTTCTCCACAGGCCCAATAATGGTCCATTATTACTGCTGTTCCTGCTCCCCCCTCAGGTAACTCCGTCACACTTGCACAATTGGTGTTATATCCTACGTCCACCTCTCCTTTATGCTGGTAGCATACCTTGGGCGCAGTCAGCGGTAGTATTGTTATTGGGTCTTCATCTGTTTCTACCCACGTGAGCATTGGTACATACTTGATCCACGTCGTCCAACATCGGTGATTGTGGGCCTCGATAGTTGAGATAGTTTCTTTTGTTACCATGTTGCTGCCAATCACTCCTATCTCCCAGCTGTTGTCCAGATACACCTTTCCTGTTATCGTCACCAGCGGCCTCTCCCAACATCCTTGTTTACCCGGAACTTCGGTGGCGTACCAATCACATGGTAGATACTGCAGTGTTACTTTCTTTGTTTCTCCTTTTGCAGGGCCACTTGTTATGTATCTGAATGCTTCTGCATGTAAACTGGTCTTTTGGTAACTCAAATAGGTCTTGAGGAAGTTGTTTTCATATGGATATGAGTCTCGTGTTTTCCATGTCATGTGCACTACCGTCCCTTGAAATCTTCCTTTCGTTTGGAACAGTGCCAAGTATATTATGCATTGTGCTATCTTTTCATCAATTTCTGTGGCAACAAATGTTCGTGAAGCACTCATGGCGTATGGTATTAATGAGCAAACGTAGCAGCTGTCCTCAGTTGTCTGTTTACCAATGCGGGTCATGTGTTGGTACCATATGTTGTTTGTGACGTGTGCTGAATCTTGTATAAAATTAATCAATACCTTTATTGTCTGAGTATGTGCTGCGTTTAACTCTATTTTGCTTGGGTGCAAAGTTACTACTATCACCTGACGTAACACCTGTTGCAGCAGGGGACGGGGGTATATTAGGTTTAGGTGCAGCAATAAAATGAATAGCATAGCTGTACTGCCATACAGAAGCAGCCAAGAACCCGGTGATCATCAAAATCCCTATTACCTTTATTACATATGCTAGTCTCACCAGCATTTTGCTCTTACCTTGCTGCAGTCCTGGCAGCGTATTCTTGCGACGTTAAAGTTGCCCGCCTGAAAATTCTCAAAATGCTTGTTATTAAATGTTAGTGTTTTGTTTCCTTTAAGCTCTCCCTATCAAATAGTCATTCAGTGCCCAGGCGAAGAGCTGTTCCCACGCTACTCTAAGTGATCTGTCTCTTAGGATCGGCAAGTATGGGCGGAGGTGGGGCATGGAATATTCTATGCCAAGAGGAATGCTGTGTAGTAGACACGCACCCTTCTCCTTTTTAGGTACGTTGGCCTTTTTATTTCGTATACAAATTGGTGTGACAATTCTTCTGGGTAGTTATTGTCTGGGAGTACCATCTACACCTGGGCAGTGAACTTGTTAGTAAGCTATTTTCTTAACAATACAATACGCAGTTCCTGTATGTGCGAGAGAAAAAGAGAAGATTCACGTGTTTACAGGTGTATTTGTGAGGCGATGTCTTTCAGGTCAGTTATAACTATACTTGGGGGTCAATGGGCGGGGGGTTTGGGCTCAGGTGGCGGAAGTATTTTTACTCCTTGAGCGTGTGACCATGGGGTGGGCAGTATGGGGATCACCCCTTTCTTCGTCAGTTATTGTCTCCGGGGAAGTTGGGTAGTGACACGGTAAGGGAACAATTGGGTCATTGTCTGTGGTAGAACTTCCTTCCTCTGTCGGGGATGTTGTTGCTGCTCTTCCACTGGACCTGTCGTTGGCGCTGGGGCGGGTCTGCAGTTTGTAGATCTTTACATCATGTAAGTGGTTCCAGGCACGCTTGTCTTTTAGTTTTACTGCTCTTGTTGATACGTCCTCTACCAGATGGGGGCCAGTGAACCTCTTATCGTTCCACTTTCTATTGAAATTGCAAAGTAGCACGTGGTCACCTTTGGCAAGTTTGCACAAGTTCTCCTTTTCCAATTCGGTACTGGCGCCTTCTTCTTGATTGCTGGTAGACCCGCCCCGTGTGCGCTCGAGCTGTTGAGACACAAACACAACACTAGTAATCAAAGAAGACACATATTGATACATTTCATCACCTAACACACTTGCTGAACTTTCGTGGTCAGTGAATGCCCTTGACGTTGGCGTTAGGGGAAGGCGCATTTGACGTCCAGTAACCACCTCGTGAGGGGTGAGGTGGTGGTCGGACCCTGGCCTATTCCTCAATTCAAATAGGGCTAATGGAAGGCAATACAACCAGCTTTTCTTTGTTGTTTGTTGTATTTTTGCAATTGCCTCCTTCAGTAGGCCATTCAGGCGTTCACATACACCGTTAGCCTGTGGGTGGTATGCACATGCAAATTTATGTTTTATGCTCAGCAAGGATGTAATATGTTGGAACATTTCGTTTGCGAAATGTAGGCCGTTGTCTGACCTCAACACCTCGCACACTCCCCACCTGGGGAAGACCTCCCTTACTAGGAATTTGGCTGCTCTAAATGCATCTGGGTGTGAACAGGGCCCTGCTTCAATCCATCTAGAGAATGGACACACTACTACAATCATATACCTATTACCTTGACATATGTTGATCATATCAACATAGTCAATGTGAAGGTGCCGAAAAGGTCCCTCTGGCCGGGGTATGGTACCTCTTATCACCTTTAGGGTATGACCGGCCGTAAACTGCTGACATGTAAGACAATTGCTGATAAAATTTGACACATGAGAATTTAATTCAGGACAGAACCAATCTTCTCTAATTCGTGCTGCAATTATTTCCTTGCCTGTATGGGCTGGGTGATGTAATTGGCTCAGGGCAGTGTTTAAAAGTGCCAACGGTATTACAACTTTCCCAGTGCCACTCTGGCGCCATAATGCGTCGGTTGGTGACATTGTACATCCTCTTTTTACCCATATTTCTTTTTCGGCCATTGGTGCAGCCGCTTGTAGCTCCATAATCTGTGTGGCTGGAAGATGGGTGTACCCTTCTCTTATCAACATCTCCCTAGCCATTCCCCTCCCTCTCCCTCTCTGTGAGTCTGTGGGGTTCCATATCTCACCAAAGTATGCAGCATATTTCGCATGTGCGTCTGCTGCTGGATTCCCTTTTGAGACGTGATCTTCTCCATTGGTGTGTGCGGTGCACTTTACTAGGGCTAGTTCTTGGGGGTCGTTTATTACTTCAATTAATTCAGCCAATAAGAGGGCATGTTGCACTGGAGTGCCATCAGCTCTCCTAAACCCTCTTCTTCTCCATTTTGATAGCCCTGAGTGGACAGTGGATGTAACATATGCACTGTCGGAATATATGGTTACTCGTTTGTCAAAACTTTCCTTCAATGCCAATATTAGTGCAACCAGTTCCGCTGCTTGAGCAGAATAATGCTGTGGTAATTGTACACATTTCATAGCCACACACACCGGCGCCTCCATCATTTTAACCACTGCTGCCCCAGTCCTCCTTATCCCATCTCCTTGATCAATAGTTGATGACCCATCAATAAACAAAAGCTCACCTCCCTCTAGTGCGTTTTCTTCAACTTTTCTAGTACCCGAGTACATTTCAGTTATTTGGGTGCAGTCATGGGCATAATCTCCCTCCTCAATTACTTCTGCTAGGAACCTTGCAGGGTTAACCGTGCTACATCTAACAATTGCTAGTTCAGCTCTAGACAAGATGATCTCATAACCTGATGCCCTTTGCGTTGTTAGTGTGGACTTAGGTTTATTCAATATTGCAAATAGTGCATGTTCCACAAACAGTGTAGTCGGACACCCCATGGTTATTGCTGATGCTTTTTCCACTGCAAAAGTAGCTGCAGCGAGACCTTGTTCGCAAGGGAAGTGGCCTAACATCACAGGGTCTAAGTGACCGCTGTAAAATGCTACTGGTTTATAGCCCATGCTCGTTTTTTGGGCCAATACTGCCTTCATCACTGCTGAGTCGCAATGTGAAAATATAAAGAATCGTCGCTCATAGTCTGGGGATGCCAGTACCGGAGCAGTTGAAATTGCGTCTTTCAATTCATCAAAGGCCTCCCTCATTTCCATAGTCCACCTCAACTTTTTCTCCCCTTTATTTGCTTCTCTCAAACCCTCAAGCAGGGGTCCTATGTATGAACTGTAATCAAATACCCATGCTCTACAGTAGTTGCACAGCCCCAGAAATTGCTGCAGTTCACTCACAGTCTGTGGCATTGGAGTGCTTGAAATGGCCTGTGCTCTTTGTGGTGCAATCTTTCTTCCATGTTGGGATATCAGTTGGCCAATGTAAAGTACCTGTTCCTGACAGTATTGTATCTTATTCAGGTCTACCTTGTACCCTTTTTCAGCCAATATCGTAAAAATTTTTAAGGAGTCCTCTCTACATTTACTTTCGTTTGTACTGCAAATTATTATGTCATCCACATACTGTAACACTGTGCTTTCCATTTCAACGTTACTCAAATCCATCTGTATTACTCTATTGAAAATTGAGGGTGATTCACAATACCCCTGTGGCAATCTGGTATGTTTCCACTTTGTATTTCGGTAAGTGAAGCTTGTCAAATCTTGTGAGTCTGGGTGTAATGGTATTGAGAAAAAAGCGTTTTTAAGGTCAATCACTGTAAACCGTGATGCTTCTGCTGGAATGCCACACAATATTGTGGCCGGGTTTGCTGTTACTGGATACTCTGCTTCTACTATGTTATTCAAGGGCCTGAGGTCCTGTATGAAGCGCCAAGACCCCCCTTTAGCCTTGCGCACTGGGTACACAGCCGTGTTACAGGGCGACTCTGAGGGGACCAATATGCCATTGTTTATAAGGGCCGTTATAGTTTCATATATGCCCTCATCTGCCTCTTTTGACAGTGGGTACTGTTTCACTCTTGGTAGTATTGCACCTTTTTTCAATTTTATCCTTACACCCCCTATGCTTTTTATGCATCCCACGTCATAAGGGCTAGTAGTCCATAACGATTTGGGCACCTTTGACATATCCTCCTCAAAGAAGGGGACTGGGGTGCATGCGGGTGCCTCAAGTGCCATTGCAATTTTCTGTGCTACTTGTTTGTGAGCCACTCTTAGCCATATTCCTACACTCATCATGAACACCATTTCACCTTCCTCCTTTTCTTCTGAGAACAGCTCCTCATCTGACACCTGGGTCAGCCTACATCCTTCTGCTAGTGCTATCACTGCCCTCCATGCTCTCCCTTCTTTGTCCTGGGCATGTACAGCAATATAATCAGCTGTTGCAATAATGCTCTCAATGTCCATTACAAACACCTTTCCTTCTGGTTCATTAACAAGTGTTTCTGGTCGGAACAGATAGGCTGCTGGCCTCCTCCATATCTTCCCTTCTATCCCTGGCATCCATGCAAACGCCATGTCTGTTCCATACTGGAATAGCTCGCCATCTACTGGCTCCGCCCTAATCGCTGTCTGTCCACAGTATGCTTGCATAATCTGTCGTGCTGCAAGCATGTTAATCCCTGGAGTAGAGCAAATTATGCCATCCTCTGTAAAGGAGATCGTCATATTCAACCTGTTCATTATGTCTCTCCCCAGTATATTCACTGGTGAGGCACTATAATATAAAAGTGGAACTGACAGATCATAATCTCCAATAGATAAGGGAACGTTATCAGTAAAGGGAACCAACCCTTTAGCCCCAGAAAATCCTTGGGTGTTCATGGCTTCGCCTGACATCTTAAATTTACCTTCCCTTATGCAAGACCGGGTTGCCCCGGTGTCAACAAGGAATGATAATTTTTTGTCACCTATCGTTACCTCTATGCGTGGCTCCTCCGCACTATTAGGTGTTACTGACAGGATGGGACACACCAAGGCCGTCTGTGGGCTGTCCTATTGTGGGTACAATGATTGGCCATTCCCTGTGTAAGGGTTGTGTCCCAGGACCGTCACCCTACCCAATTGCGTTTGTTGAGTTTGGGGTTGCTGTGTTAACGTTACTTGTTGTTGTGGCAGTGGCGGTTGTTGTGGTATTTGTTGTTGTTGTGGGTCACTTCCCTGTTGTAACGTCTGCTGTTGTTGTATGCCCTGCTGTTCTTGTGAGGTCCTAGGTTGTGCTTGTTCATTCCATGCTGGTGTTCCTGGCCTGACCCTACACGTACGTGACATGTGTCCTAATAACCCACAACTCCAACACACGGGTGGTTCCCTGCTTTGCCATGGGAAGCTCCCTGTGTTGTCCTGGTATACTGGTTGCCCTGTGGGGTAGGAATTTCTAAGTCCTCCCACCTGCTGTTGGGCATTATATCCGTATCCTCTCCCTCTCATGAATCCTCCTCTCCCCCTATTATAACTATAATACCCAGCTCCTTGCATTGGGTACCCTCCTCCCATGTTTGGTGCGTGTAATTGCAGTGGCGGGACTGGGACTTGTTGTGTTATAGTCTGTGGAGGTGCTATTTGAGCAGGATCTTGTGCAGCCACTACTTGTATGGGGCTTTGGGCCATTGGTGTGGGCGTAGTTATTAGTGCCCCTTCCATTGTGTATTTAGTAAGTTTTTTCTGTACTAGTTTAGCCTCTTCTGTTTTCCTGTCCTCTTCTTTTTGTTTCATTTTTCCTTGCCATGTCCTGCAGTGATGTACTATAGTCAGTTGTATTTCTGGCCATGGTTTTGCTTCCATTCCCACTACTTTCTTTAGTTGTTTCTGAACTCCTTCTGGGAGCCCTTGTACTAGTATATGATAAAATATGGCTGGTGTTTTGTCCCATTGTTCCCTAGTTTCCATGCGCCACTTCTCTTGGATATCCTGGATATAATCAACAGGATCCTCATTCTCACGCATCTTACGGGAATTAATTGCTCCTATGTCTGATGTGTCTGGGTACTGTACTCTCAGTGCCTGCCATAGCGCATGTCTGCAGTTTGCAAATGGTGCCCCATCATGCGATGTGTTTGTTATTGTTACCCCATGGAATCCCGCTCTCTTCCAAATGTCATCCGCTCTATCCCCTAATATTGATATTAACAGGCCCTTTACATCTCCTACTGCTAGTTCCTGTCCTGCGGTGTGTTTTTCCATTTCATATATCCACTTACCCGCACCTCCACTTAGTGATGGGAGCCTACATTTTATATTTTCCTTATCCGTATGCTTCCAAGGGACGTACTGTGGTCTAACCCCTCCTCTCTCCAACAGTGGCATTAAGTTGTGTCTTGTGTCACCCTTTATGTTCCACAATATCGAGTCTTCACACCCCTCCTCTTCTTCCGGTTCCTTTACCTCTTCAATTCCGTCCTTATTACCCAGCTCCTAACTCCTTCTCCATCCTTTCCCCTTTCGTCATTTCCTGTAGTTAATGTGGGCGTGTTTATTTGTCTGTCTTGCCTGCGACTAGGGAGGTCTCTAAGCCGACATGCATAGGGTGTCAGTTCGTCCATGAAGGGCGCGAGCTTTATTCTGCGCAGCGAGCGTGCGGTGGTTGAGCATGTAGGGTGCGATGGGGGAGGGCGTGATGGAGATGGGGATGGTGTGTTTTCATGGGTTTGTCTTTCCACTAGTCCTTTCACTCCCTCCTCACTTCTCTCCAAGTCCTCCCTTCTCCTACTGATCCATGGCGAGTCTATGTTTGTTCGAGTGAGGTATAGCTTATCTAAGCTTTCCCTTTCACTCTTTCTTCCTTCTCTCTCCACTCCTTCTTCCTCCTCACTGCAAAAATCATTCATAAATGGCACCCCCCACTCTGCCTTTTTCCCTTTTATTGTTACTGTCTCTAAGTCTATTAGATCTATTTCTCCTTTTCCTTTGTTATCAACCGCTCCCCCTAGTGCTGATGTTGTTGCTACTTCTCTACTTTTATATACATCCCCCCATCTTTCACTCTCCCTACTCCTCCCTTCTCTTTCTCCTTCACTTTTCTCCTCCATCTCCCTACTATTTTCCTCCCTCTTCCTTTTCAATTCCTCCATCACTTCGTTGCTCATCTGTTCCAATATTCTTTCATCCTCTTTCTTCCTTTCCCATTTCACTCTTTCTCTCTCCACTATACTTTCTATTATTTTCCCCTCTTCATATTTCTTAGCTGTCTCTGATAGTACCCCCCTCTTCCATATTGCCATTTCCTTTTCTCTTTCTTCTTCTTCCTTCTTCTTCTCTCTCAACACTACTCTTGATACCCTGTCTGCTGCTGCTTTTACCCTTTCAGCTTCTCTCCTTTGCTCCTCATTTTGTTCCCTTAATTTTTCCAATTCGTTCTTACCTTCTTTTCTTTTCCTCACTCTCTCTTTTTCCTCCCTCTCAAGCTGTTTGATCAGTTCATTCTGCTCATCCCTTAGCTTTGCTAATCTTTCCTCTAAAATCTCTTCCTTTTGCCGTAATAGCTCCTCCCCCCTCATTTCACTCTCTCTTGCACTATCCTCGTCTGTTCTCTTTACTACCTCCCTCTCTTCTCCAGTTAGTGAACCTCGTAATTTTAATAATATCTGTGCAGCTACCCACTCATCATGTCATATCTCTACAGTCTGCTCTTCTCCAATCTTCCCCTCCCCCACTGCCATTTTCCTATGAGCCACATATGGTGGAGGGCTGTATGCCGGGTTCGAGTATCCTTCAGCCGCCCTTAACTGTCCTTCTATTTCTCCTAATTCTCTTAAAGGGTACAACCCTCCTCCCTCCGTTTTCATTCCCGGTGTTATGGGTATCTCGTTGTTCGGTTCCTTTTTTATGTCGTCTGATTTAACAATCTTTTCTCCTCCTTCTCCTCCTTTCCCCGTATTCTTTGTGCTTTCACGCCCCTGTTTCCCATCCTCTCCTTCTTTCTTAATCTCCTTTTCTTCCGGTGTTTCCCCCATAGTGAACATTCCATTTGGTCCCGGTCGGGACCCCTGGAACATCCTCCATAAGTTAAACACCTCCACATGGTTTGCCAACTTCTTCCCCTTGTATGTATTGTGCAGATGGTTTAGCAGTGAATGTTGGGCATATGGATCGAAACTCCCATTAGGCGGCCATGGTGTTAACATTTTGTTATCCGTCCCCTGGGTCCACTCTATACTGTACTTAATTAATTTCTCCCTATGGGGTGGCAGTGTGGTGCATATGTGTTGTAATGGTGTAGTGAGGGTGTTCCCCCACCCTCCCGACCCTGTCCCCTATGACATAGTGACGCTCCACTTGTTATCCTTCCCTTCACTAGTAGTTTACAATATACAACCTTATATTGTTTACCTGGCCCCGTAAGTATGGGGACTTACGACAATCCGTTATGTATGGTTTTACATTTGTCGATTCCCTTCTGTTACTACACCCTTACGGCCCCCTGCGGCCGAAGCGCACACAGCCCCCTGCGGCTGCGTACACTTTACGACGCTCTTATACAGTCGTCCTGTTTCCCCGTTCTCCTCCCCCTGTTACACTTGCGGTGGCCGGCGTTCTCCGTGCGCAGCCACGCCCCTTTCCCCTTCTCCTTTTCCCGATCCACTCGTTTATCGTTTATCTCCGCGCCCGCTCCCTTATCACATTTCTCTTCCCCACCACTCCCAAAACCAAACTTCCTTGTGTTCGCGCTATCCTATTAAATCCCTACTGGTGACGTCACCGATCTCTTCGAGCTACTGGTACATTATTATTATGTTCTTTTAAGTTCAAAATACACTTGCAACCTACCCCCGCTAACCCTACAGCTGTCTTCCTGTCACTCCTGGAACAAGGTAATCAAATCAATAATATAATCGGACTGCGCACAGTGCGTCGCCTCGCGTGTGATACGCCCCTCAACAGGAGGGCTTAACCAGCCAATTATCTTCCGTATTGGGCAACTTAGTTAACTAGCCACCGCCTACAGGGAATCATCATCTACCTATCGAGTTTCTTGCTCGAACAATAGGGATCCTCGTCTACTCATTGATCAATAAATGCCAAATCGTAGGAAACCACACACACCCCCACCCTTACACGTAGTCACGACTTAGGCCAATCAGTGCCTTACGAGCGGCCGCACGTGATGTTTTCGTGCTCCGCCCTCCCTCTTCCGCGTAACGTAGCCGACTGCTCTCGCACTCGTTTCGCTACCATTCATTCCATTGGCAACACTAAGTTGTTAGACCTTCGCCGCGCATCTGTACAACACCTCCCTCATTTACTTCCTCCCCCCTCCCTCACAATTTCGCATTGCTTGTTGTGCGTGTCATGCTCACCAAGTTCTCTCGATGCAGGGCCGCTCGACTGCGTGCACCCCTCCAAGCGGCTCGCCACCTCCCCTCGTCTGGACCACGTCTGGACACTCGCCAACCGCGGGCGGGATACTTCTCAACCGGCTCCCGAGGGCCAGTATCCGGATTGCGCTGTCCGGTCTTCTCGCAGCTCCGCGATGGTCCTGTAGTCCTCAGAAGGGGGCAACGGCAGAGGGGGCCGCGCCGCCGGTCCTCCTCGCAACGGGAGTGCCTGGAAAAATTAAAAATAGAAGGTCAAAGTAAAAAATAAAAAGTCGATCTTAAACAGATCTCAGCAGTGCCTCCAACTTGTCGGGGGGAAATTCTGCCGGGGTCGGCCGGGCCGTCCGCGGACCTCCAGGCAGGGAGGCCCCAACTCCTCCCGTATATCCCAGTTGAGACAGAGTATGAGACACACACAAGGAGCAAGGTGACTCTGCTGTTTATTAGACAAAAACGGCAGGGATGGGTCAAGGAGCGTACGCGTCCGTCCTGACACACACACAATCGTGGGGCTCGCAGGCCCTTTTTACTGCATTATGACGCGCTATTTGCGTCACTTCAGAAAGTTAACAAAAAACCTATCGCCACTCTTAATTGGTTGCTCGAGTGGTAGGGTTAGTATAGCACACATATAGAGGACAATGTTAGTGGACAAAGGGTAGTCAGGTGATATATCTGGTTTGTCCCTACAATTAGATACATGAAAATTGTTACATGAAGACTCCTGAGGATTGGTTAATATTACTGACGTCTGAGATAAGAGCCCCATGTTCTGATTGGTGCACCCGTGAGCTTCCCAGCCTGGGACCACCGTTGTTCCCAGCTCTCGGTGTACCTGCGATTGCAACAATGTTTCAATATGGGTACGTGCAGACAATGTGAGGATTTATTCATAGTTGGAAGGCTGACCGCTCCCACTGTCGCAGATGTCCATTGAGCCTTTCAAGTGTATCTGCCTGTGTCTCGTAGCGAGGGATCCAGACGCCTTTTCTCTCCTGGGTTTGGCATCTCGTCAGGTTCGGCTTGGTCACGTGGGGAGGGACCGTGTTTGAGGCAGAATTCTGCACAATTAATATTGCTTTTCCACTGTGTGTCTGGTTTAATTTGCAGGTGTGACCTTAACGTTGGTGCTCGGAGTGCGAGGTTGCAACATCGTGCCTTTGATGCTTTGTTCTTGGAATGTGGGTTTGCAACATCGCGACCTTGGCTGGTTGTTTCACCGGGCCCCTTCTGCAGGATCAGCAACCAGACTCTTGCTTTGTTAATGTCCACGGGAGCTCTTGTTTGAGGCCTACTTGGGCCTGGTGCATAAGTGGTCCGGTTGGTGCATGGGTGCTTTAAGTTATAGTAGCATATAGTTCCATGACCAGTATCGTGTCTTCATTATAGTTCTTATGGTGGTAACTGGTTTCAAGAGAAGCGTGAGCAAGCTTTGTAGATGAGTTCATGACGCGTCTTGCGTTTCTGCATTCTGAAAGCCTATGTAAAAATAATAAAGATGCACGTCCGTGAATATGCCTGTCGCCTACGTCATAGCACTGAGTATATTCTTCGTGTAGATCGGTGTGGGAATGTCCAATGTGTATATTTGTACAGATGTGCTTCCCGTTGTCTAGGTCGTCATGGCATCTCTAACGACGTGTAGATTTTAGTCTAGTTGGTCCGTGCCGCAGGTGTCGGCATGGCCAGTGCGGGCTGTTGGGCAGGCAGATGGACACATCCGTATGTTCCTATACCAGGGTATTTGGTCATCTGGTAAATGGACAAACTCTTCTCGTGGCGGGTGTCTGGGTCGTGACCCTCTAGGCCAAGCGCGAGAGGTGAAGGACGGGAGCCTGGTCTTCCATTCTCCCACTTCAGTACCACACTTTCACCAACGTGTTCTTCCTCTTCACAACCCTGATCTACCACCACATCATTATTGCTCATCAGGGTGCCCAACTTCCACCACCTCACTTTTCCTCATCACAGTCCCCCACTATGACCAACACACTCTTTCTCGTCAAAGTCTAGCACTGCTACCACCTCAGTCTTTCTCATCACAGTACCCCTCTGCTACACACTCACTCTTCCTTGTCACAGCCCCCCACTGCCACAATCTCATTCTTCCTTGTCACAGTCCCAATTGTCACCACATCACTCTTTCTCATTGCAGTACCCCACTGCCTCACCTCACTCTTCCGTGTTACAGTCCCTAACTACCCAACTTCAGTCTTCCTCATCCCAGTATTAACAACCACTAATTCACTCTTCCTTGTCACAATACCCGACTAGGACCCCCTCAATTTTCCTCATCACAGTACCCCACTAGCACCACATAACTCTTCCTTGTCAAAGTCCCCCACAACCTCACCTCACTCATCCCAAATCTATTTTTCCTTGTCAGAGTACCCCATTATCACCAAGTCACTCTTCCTCGTCACAGTACTGCACTACCACCAACTCACTCTTCCTCATTGCATCCCCCACTACCACCAAGACACTTTTCCTCACCACAGTCACCCACTACCCCACCTGACTCTTAAACGTCACAGTCCTCCAAAACCACCACCTCATTCTTGCTTGTCACATATAGCCAATTCCACTAACTACCAATTCCTCTTCGCAGTCCCCCTCTATGACAAAGTCACTCTTCCTCGTCACAATACTGCCACTACCATTACCCCCCTTTTCTTCACCACAGTCCCCCAATACCACCATCTCACTCTTCAATGTCACAGTCCCTCAATACCACCAACTCACTCCTCTTCATCACAGTCCCACACTTCACTCTTCCTCGTCAAGTTCCTCCACTACCCCAGTTCATTATTCCTTGTCACAGTACCCAACTACCACCAACTAACAATTTCTCTTCAGAGCACCCTACTCCCCAAACTCACTCTTCCTTGTCAAAGTCTTCCACTACCCCGCATCACTCTTCCTCTTGACAGTCCCCATTTACCCCACTTCTCTCCTCCTTATCACAGTACTGTACTACCACAAACTCAATATTCCTCTTCACAGCCTCCCAATACCACCACGTCTCTCTTCCTTAACACAGTACCCTAATACCAGCAAATCAATTTTCCTCAGTACCGTGCCCCATTACCACCACCTCACTCTTTCTGGCCATAGTACCCCACTACCACCAACTCACTATTCCTTGTCACAGTCCCCCACTACCACCACGTCACTCTTACTCATCACAGTGCCCCACTAGCACCACTTCTATCTTCCCCTTCACATCATCCCAATTTCACCAAATCACTCTTCCTCTTCACAGTGCCCCATTACCACCACATCACTCTTATGCATTAAAGTTCACCACTAGTCCTACCTCACTCTTCCTCATCAGACTACCCCACTACCAACCAACCCAGTCTCCTCTTCACAAACTCCAATTACCATGTCCCTCTTCCTCATCATAGTACCCTAATTCCACCATGGTACGCTTCTTCAGCACAATTTCCACAACCACCACCTCACTCTTCCTTGTCACAGTCCCCCATTTCTAGCACCTCACCCTTCTGCAACATAGTCCATAACTACCCCACCTCACTCTTCCTCATCACAGTACACCACTACCACCAACTCACCTTTCCTTGTCAAAGTCCCCCACTCTGCCACCTCACTCTTTCTTGTCACAGTCCTCAAAACCCCCACTTCAGTCTTCCTCATCACAGTCCTAAACTAACCCCATCTCACCCTTCCTCATCACAATACACCACCAGTAATCCATTCTTGGAGTGGACACAAAACAAGTGAAATACTTGATAAACCCAATTTTTCGTAGCTGAAAACAGATATAGATAACACATGAAATGACATCAGTTATGTTGTTAAAAAAAGGCAGAATTACAGGTGGTGGGAGGTATAGCATAACAGAACCCTTCACATTCCATGAAAACAATTTTAGTTAAGGAACATTTAAGCTGAATAATTTCAGTGCAACACAGCCCTTGGTTTTCAGTGAAACAACTTTAGTTGAAGCACCATTAAGATGAAACAATCTGATACAATGAAAACCTTGAAACTCAGTGAACACATCTTTACTAGAAATGATTTTAAGGTTCCGATTTAATGCCACTAAACCTCTGAAATTCGATAGGAGTTGGACGCTATGCCACATTAACTATGAGTGTCCCATTCCACAGCCCCTAAGCACACAGGTAGGCTTTGACACTGTCAAATGGTAAAGGTTTGGGCAGGCTTCATGTAAGGGTAAAAAAAAGACAAGGGGGGCACCAGGTGTATAATATCCCGGTCACACCTGGTCTATTAAATAAACATAACAAAACAGAGACCAGGTATAGAGTGCATCTACGTATGGTACCTAAGGGGGCCAAAATGACCACCAATTTTATAATATATGGACAGGAAAGGATTCAATTCCCATCCATTCAATGCTATTCTCAAATCTTATATGATTTTTAATATAACATCCATGTGTAAAGCAATTGCAATAAAAATGTGTAAAGCATCATGCAAAATATATTAATACATCAGTTCAATTTAAGAATGATAAACCAGAATATCTAATAATTGAACAACAGAAAAACTCAAAAAATGATAATTAGTAAGTGATAAATACACCAGACAAAATTACCCTCAACATAAAAAACAACACTATTAATATGTGTTGACACGTCCTACTGTGATGAGTAAACAATACAATAGCTAACCAACTAACCACACAGAGATGTGAAATAAACAAATAAATAAAACAAATCCAAATTTAAATAATGCAACAAAATATAACATCTAACAAAAAATATCTAACTGATATATAACCTGGTCATAATTAATAAGACCCATAAGGTCCAAACATGTTTCTTTCCATTAAACCAGAGTTTATTATTCATGGGAAATTCTTCAGGCATATAATTATGTTTGTAATCTTGCTGGTGTGTCTTTAATAAGGAGCATTCAGAGGTTGATTCATGCTCGTTAACTTCACCCGATTCATATTAAAATGATCAATCAAAGGTTTTGGAAGGAATTTCAATTTCCTCATCTAGATGGGGACCATGCACATCAAAGTTCGGTGAATGTCCATAGGATTGGGTCTCGTGAAAAAAAAGCAGGCTAGAGGCAATGTCTTCCTCTATAGTCACCAACCATTTGCGCTGTGTATCATAATTAATCCAAACTTTGACTTTTATTTTCTGGTGTTAATCCATGTTTGCAGAATCCACATCAATGGGTATGTGTGAGGTATCCTTATCCACACTTCTCGCACTGACATTTGCTGTTTAAGAGCTAACTAATTCCGTTCGTGAAGGAACCCTCAGCGTCTCCATTCGCCAAAGCCTCTAAGGGTCAACAATGTTAAAAAACAATTCCATGTTGTGAGGACACATGGTTGTCAGGACTAGAGTAGCTAATGTACTGGACAGACACAGGTTGTAATGGTTTTAGTGCTGGGGTTTAAAGCCAGAATTCAGCTACATGTTTTTGTCTATGACACCCATGATCCCTCACTATTGCCTATGCTTGGTAGGGCTCGGGGAAGTTATAATGTAAAACCTCTGCAGATCTGAAGGTTGCAGACTCTCACTGTATTGAATCTGAAATATATTGCTGCGTGCAAGACCAACTTTCTGTAGTTCCCCAAATTTTATTTCCAATGCTTGACACATGTTTTTGTACCTTCACAAAAGACAGAGGGCCTCATTCCGAGTATCGCGGTAGGGGGTTAATGGCACTGGTAAGGAAACCCCCCCGGTAACGTAACCCCCTAACACCACATTCCGAGGTCCCTTAGCAGGTCCCACCAGGAATGGCTGGTCTGACCAGCCGTTCTTAGCGGGACACGTTAAGGGACCAGGGAGCAAATAACGGGTCCGCTATTAGCAGGCCCGTTATTTGCTCCTTCCCCATTCCCATTGAGCCCTATGGGGGCTCGAATGGGAATGGGAATGGTTTTCTGAATGGGGACTTACCGGGTCCTCCAAGGTTGGAATGTTTTTGTACCTTCATAAAAGACAGAGGGCCTCATTCCGGGTATGGCGGTAGGGGGTTAATGGCACTGGTAAGGAAACCCCCCCGTAAGGTAACCTCCTACCACCACATTCCGAGGTCCCTTAGCAGGTCCCACCAGGAATGGCTGGTCTGACCAGCCGTTCTTAGCGGGACACGTTAAGAAACCAGGGAGCAAATAACGGGTCCGCTATTAGCAGGCCCGTTATTTGCTCCTTCCCCATTCCCATTGAGCCCTATGGGGGCTCGAAAGGGAATGGGAATGGTTTTCTGAATGGGGACTTACCGGGTCCTCCAAGGTTGGAATGATCCGGTAAGTCCCCAATTAGAGAACCCAGACCTGGGTTTCGAGGCAGCCATGGTGCTAATAGCCCCATGGCTACCTCTTAACTCGGAATGACCCCCCCCGAGTATATTGCATCTCTGCTATATTTTTAAATACAGTCTAAAATGTTTCCCAATGGCTGGTCTTACCAGTAAGGTCATTGAAGAGGTCATAGGTGGTGGCCTACCCAATTTTTCGTATCACGTCTTTGCTGATGGCATCTGACATGTCCTAAGTGATGTCATACGTGATGTCATTTTTTTCAATTTGTTTTATTCTTTAGCTTGACCTGGACATAGCATATTTCAGTATGACTCAATTTTTAAAGAATGTGAAAATGTCCTGGGACGCTTATTTGTCTCTTATTTACTGCACAAAGTGTTTCTCTTCTCTGCTGCAGGTGTCCCATACAGTTCAATATCCTCTTTCTCACAATTTAGCTGATTAGGGTCCTATATAATATATAATATAGATTTTTTCAATCTTTATTAAAGCGTTATGGATTTATTTTTCAAATGCCTTATTGAGTTTTCACTTCCATAGCTATATTATCATACAGCCCAACTAGAGATTCTAGAACGAGATTTAGTGCAGAAAATGGCCACATATATAACACATGGGGGTGGGGGGATCATGCATTGAACTCAGTTTGCCAGATCTTGGTGTTATATTAGAAGTCTTAGCCATGGGTCGGTCCTGCAGTCTGGACACAGGTGAATTAATGTTTGTATTAGATATAGCAAAAGAAGAGTAGAAGCTTCTCAAATCAGGAAACTGCTCTAGTGATGATAATTCATCACCTTCAGAGCTTTCTTCTCATATCTATTACATGGGTGCAAGATGGAAAGCTCTGTATCTGGTAAATTGTCCATTAGCGTTGACATCTGCTCTGCCAAAGGCTGGGAAACATGGCCACAAGGAATAGATAGTAAACTTAAAGTATGCGAGCCATGCACTGCATTTTCTTCATTTACTATTGCAGAAAAATAGTTCAATTTTAACATCTGTCTCTACTCCACAATCCCTGCACTCATGACTTCTTTCCAAGCCACTACTTGACAAAATCATTTAGCTATCCAGTTAACCTTGACCACTATATATGTTATAGCGAGAGGCCTTGATTATGACTCATAACCAACTCTAAATTTAAAAATGCACCATAATCAGGCTACTTCAAATCACTGAGCAGACGGAGACTGCTTGCCACCTCCACAATGGTGATTGGACCCATGCAAACTTTGAAAATGTAATACTCAAGTGCTATGTGCTCCAGGACGCCTTATCAGGTGATGCTGGCTCCAGTACCAGCCGGGCAGCATCCGTTCCTCTAGTGGAAACTGAACACTTGAGCACTTTTCTCATTCACTGTACTATATTTTGAGCTGTCAAATATAAAACATATATGAATAAAAAGGACATAATATCCTTCAACAAGAAATATGCACATACAATTAAGATAAATGTAAGGCATTGGAAATCTTACCAGAAAAATGGGGTCATTCAAGTTGAAGCCTGATTTTCTTCTGCGAATTCTGCGACTTGTAGTATTGTGAAGGGAAAACAATACTACAAGTGTCATCACACAGAACAAAATCCAGAACTGAATGACCTACTCACATGTGGGCAACTTGAGACCTCTTGTCAAGCAGCTCAAAATGTGAAAAACAGAACTTGGAATTGAACCTATAAAATGCACATAGATCATATACATGTGCCAAAATGACTTCTGATTTGCAGAAGTATAAAGGTGAGAATCGATTAAACCACCTACTCAACACTCACACCTCTATAAACCAACAGTGATCCCAATCAAAAAGCAAACATAGGTAAGAGATAGACCTTCTTCACCTTTTGTGTTAGTATGGACCAAGAGAAAGCTATACTCTCAAGAGGAATGTGAATGCGATTCAGTAGCAACCCAAACAGCAAGGTATAACTGTCCAAAATAAAGGTAATGTCCAATAAATGTTCTAGAACAACAGCTATACTTAAAACTGACAGGCTATTATGCAAGTCTATGCAAAAAGGACAAGCATACTCATCCTTGGCACTTAAGGGGTTAAACCCACCATCTGCAAAAAAACTAAATAGAAAAACTGGACACAACACACTGCTGTGAAAAGACCAGAGCACATGCAACAGACTGAAGGTGTGCATGTGGAAGCAGGGATGGAAAAGGCAATTAATAACCACAATGATGGTACAAAGGAAATGTTTTTGGTGAAAAGGGATGAATGGTGACCTAGCCAGTCTCTATTGCCTAAACAGGGCCAGGTACCAGTCAATTGTAGCTTTTTGTTTGTCTTACTGGTTCAGTAGTGCTGAACCAGGCTTCTCAGTTCAAAGTGGCTCAAATGCAGCGGTCTTATTGTTTGACACAAGGAGCGGTGTCAACCAGAGGTTCATCAAGAGCTCATTACGATTCAAAGGTGATGGTTGGAGAAGGGAGGATCATGAAGTCCACCAATGTCAGTTCAACTGCCAATTCAACTATGAAGATCGTGGTTACTGGATGTGCTGTTCTATGTGGTCGGTTCGATGAAACACTCGGAGGGGCTGGGCATTGTGAGGCCACCAGTGTTGATTTGATGGTTTAGTAGACAGTGAAAATGGTCGAGACTGGATGTGCAGTTCAGTTTGAACAGTTCGATGCAGCATCTGATGGTCAGGGCTTGATGATCCACCAAGGTCGGTTCAACTGGTGTTGAAGATTTGCAGCAAAGATGCTGGTGGCGCAAGAAGCTATTCAAAGGTGGCAGATCCTAAAAAGAGTGCGTAGTTTGAGCTGTGGCAAAGGCATGCTCAACTAGCGGAGTGCACCATTAAACATGTTAAAACATGCATTTTGAGTTTGAAGAACTTGGTGAGTGCCAAGGACAACTCTGGCAGGACTTGATAGTTTGATGCATTTGAACTGGCTCAAATCGAGGTTTTTTGTAGTTTGATGGTGGGAAATGTAGGAATCCTTGCTGTCTTGGTGCTCACGGGCTGTGAGTGCCTCTCATCGGTATCAGGGTCAAGTGTAGTTCTTGTTCCCGGGCTCCCATAGCAAGGTAGGCTGGTTCATATTTTCATGGGTCCTACACCACAATGCATTACTGGGCAGCAGTGTGACTGTCAGATATGCAGGTTGTATTCCTGCAGGATATTCCCACCCAATGCATGCTGGGAATGTGTAGGAAACATACCTCACCTCTGGCTTGGACACCCAGTCCTCATCTCGCTAGTGAAGGGCTTTGGAAAGTTAACTCTTCTAACAAAGGTATAAATAAATATTCCCTTATGTGATTGTGCAAAAGTTTATTTAAAGAAGGTGTGTGAGACCCCTTCTTTAAAAGTCACAAGTCTTCAGGTGATTGGTCAAAAGCAGGCCTGCTTTAAGGGTCCAATCCAGTCCAGGGAACAGGTGGACATTGCCTCCTGGCATCACATTCAAAATTGCTTTGTACAACAGGAGATGGGGGTGGGGCAGGAAGGAGACGTAGAGGCAGAGGAAAACAATATGGGGGCACATTCCCCCAGATTTAAGGAGCTCCCTATTTCTAGACTAACCATGCCAATTCCCAATAGAATCAACGTCCCTTTTGGTATGCAACACTGTGGTGTGAAGGTACTCATTTTGTGAATGGGTGTGCCCTTTGATTCCTGTTCTGAGGACAGATTATTGTGAGAGGCTATATCTGGGAAGAGTTTTACCTGCCCACACAAGGAGCACAAGGAGTCAACTGTCAGGGGTCAGAAATGAGAGGTGGACACAGAGAGGTATCATTCTCAACATTAGCAATTTTATTAGCAGAAAGGGACATAGAAAAAGGTTTAATTTTCCCTATTCTAACGTCAATGTCCCTTCCTATGAAACTAAAACTAAAGCAAGATGACCTTGTGTCCTAACTCATTCTGACCCTCACACTAATAAGTACAAGCAAAATGTGCAAAGCAAATGTTTCAAAATTCAACTCAACAGAAAAGTGCAATGACTCAAACATATAACTTCACCAAAAACATTTCTGGTATCCAAAGGTTAGCTCCCTTCCCCTGGGTTATTTTAGGTATGCTCTTCACACTGTTCTATGTCAAAACCACTCTGATAAAGGCTTTGCACATGTCTGTTAGCTAATACTTTCCGCAGGAATACAAAACACATTTTCCTTCCACAAGATTAATTGGAAAATTGAAAGTCTCTCCTAGTCTCTCAGATTGGCAACACAAAAATGCCTTTTCCACAGTGCTGGTTGGAACGAGGCAAAGGAAAGTCTTTTCAAGGTTTCTGGTTGACTAAATGTTCAAAGGAAGCAAGAACTTAATATAACCAAGTCTCTTTTCAACACACCAATTCAAGGTGAGCTTCCCAGTACACTTTGATGCCTGGAAACCCCTAAATTGAAAATTATTGATATCCTAGCTTACTCTCCTGCCAGGAATATCCCCTTCTTGGATCACTTAGATCTCCTTGTGTACTTTCCTACCAGGTATCTCTTTCCAAAAAGGTTTTTACCACCTGATACACGTATCAGGATTCTCCTCAACATTTACTTTCTCCTTAGGTATCACACAATCATGCTTTATCACTAGCACACTTTTGTTGACTTCAGTTGTTACATGTGACATTTTACCCCAACCTGACATCCCATATCTGAGGGCTTGTTAAAACTATGTCTGTCAACCTTCATTTCAATCTCATTTGACTCTTGGCAATGCTTGTTACAGGTTTCCTCCAAATTACATCTCATGCCAGGAGTAATGTACACATTGTTTCTCATTATTGCTCTCACAATCTCTTTTGGCTGTTGACAATGTTGGTTCCAGGTTTCTCCCTGTTGGCCTCTTATGTCAAGAGAATTGCACCATATTTGCCCCTGTTTTTCTTCTGGCAATGTCTTTTGGCTTAGGCAATGCTGGTCCCAGGTTTCCCGCAACTGACATCTCAAGTCATAAGAATTGCAGCACATTTGCCATTTCCTTTCAATTCTATTATGTCACTATTCAAAATTACTTTCACAATGCTTTTTAGCATAATCTTATGTCCTGAGGTCCCCTACGCAAATTAGGCCAACCCACCAGTTCACTGTGCGACTGCTGAAGAGTGCTTGCATGGGGCCAGCTTCCCCTTCTAGGCATAGCCTCATTGTGTCTCTTGCGTTGGCTCTTTGTCCTTCATCGCCAAGCCCCACGCACCTCTGCAGGACCGCGTCTACTTACTCAGCCACGCTGTGCAACGTCCGCTTTCTCTCTTCTTCTGAATCTCCTCCAGTCACGAACACTGCCAAACCGCTTCTGACAAGAGTCTCTCACCACCCCTCCTTGTGGGATAACCTCTGCCACCTGTAAGAGATTTTGTCTTATTGGGGTAAATTCGGGATTTGGCGAAATGTTTCTTACCGTAAAAATGTTGGTGGTAAATTGACAGTAAACTGATCTGGTGTATCATAACTCCATTGCACTACTGGTTGTTCTACTTCTTTTGGAGCATTAGAGCATGTAACTGCATCTATTTGTATTTCACCAATCAAGTGTTCAATGGGCAACAATTCTCCTGTAAACAGCCCCAATCTTGGCCAATTGATATGCTTTCCCTCCTTATCTTCTCCTGGAGTTTTCAAATGTCCACGAATGTTCTTCCAGCATACTGTTAAATAATTCCCTGACACTAATTTGTCTATAGCTTGTATCATTTTCCCATGCTTGAGGGGATTTTTGTTATATGTGAGCATGCCTCTTGCTTCCAGCCAGGCAAATATTCCACAAATCTATTTTGTGCATAATCAGTATCAATCACCAGGACAATTTCCCTGAATTTGTTATCAATTGAAGAAGTGATTGCTTTATAAATGGCTGCCAACTCTGCTACCTGCCTACTCCTAGCACCAATTCTCATCCCTATACTAGGAATGTCCTCACATCTCAACCAGACATTTCCTTTCCCTGACACCAACTGTTTATTGCTGTCATTTTCAATGTGAAAAGCACATCCATCGACATATACAATTGGCAATTCCTTGCATGTATTTTCATCAAAAGCTTTGTGTGGCGATTATTCAAACTCCTGCAAACTGCACTCCATCTTTACTTCATCTGATACACATTCAGCTGCTCAGTCATGTAAATCTGCTAACTCTTGAGCAATTGGGCTCTTTTTATTTTGGCCATATCTTACTTCCACAGGAAAGCCCTGCAATGCCAATGTCCATGAATTAATTCTGGACTGTGCTAGATTGCCTGATCTAATCATTTTACTGCAATGGTTGACGATTTGCCTCAATGATTACTTTCTCGCCTTGAACAATGGGGCGAAAATGTTGCAACACCCACACAGTGGTCAGATGAGCCTTTTCACATTCACTGAATTTTATTTCAAACAGAGAAAATGCCTTACTTGCATAAGCAATAGTTTTATGGTTCAAATCATGTTTTTGAGATAACACTGCTGACATACAATGCTGAGTGAATCTTATTTCTATAAAGAAATCTCTGTGCTTTATGGGATACGCCAAGCATGGTGCCTTTCTGAGGCATTCTTTCAATTTAGCAACTGCCTCAGATTGCTTCTTTTCCCATTTCCCAGGTGTATTCAGCTTCAATAGTTTAGTCAATGGTTGAGTGATTCCAGCATCATGTTCAATACATTTCCTGTTATATTCCCTCATTCCTTTTTAAACCTTTGATATTACTAGGACCTTTCAATTTCTATATGGCCTCGACCTTTTTCTTTTGTGGATTTAACCCATATTCAGTTATTTCATGGCCTAGGAAATTCACCTTTTTCTTACACCATTGGGCTTTCTGTAAAGATACTTTGGCACCTGCCTTTTGCAATTGGTTAAGTACATGTCTAATTTCATCAAAGTGAATTTTTAAGTTTTCATTTTTTATCAGGACATCATCTACATAAACTATAGTCCCTCTTTCCACTGCATCTGGCATAGCCAAAAAAATATGCCAAATTCGCTCCCACTATTGACATACCCAAATGGTGTTCTAGAACAAGCGTATTGCGTTTTATCGAATAAAAATGTAAATAAATTCTGAATGTCCTCTGCCAATGGCACACACCAGTCCCCAGATGTGACATATAATGTGGTAAATACCTTTGACCCATGCACTTGAGCAAGGCCTTGATCAGTGAATGGCAGTGGCCATCTAGACACTGGCACTCTTTTATTTAATTCCCTCAGGTCTGTACACAGACACCATTGACCATTTGGCTTTAGTACACCCAAAATAGGAGTGTCTGAGGTACTATGAATGGGTCTGATAATTCCCCTATACTCTCTCTGCCAATGACTCTAAACATGCCAGTGGCAATCGATACTGGCGCACAAATAGAGGGTTTCTACAACACCCCTCTGGTAATGTGGCAACATGTAAATCAGTTAGCCCGCAATCATATGAGTCTTTGGCAAAAACGTCCTTAAATTCCATACATATTTTTCTCAATTAATTCTTATCTTCTTCGCTATCACAGGCATCTGCTAACAGAATCTGCGCCTCTACCATTTTTGAAAATTCCGGGAAATCCTTCAATGGAGGAACCTCTGTGCTTTCTTCCAACTGTGTGGCTGTATCTCTCTGCAAAGCTCTCACTTTTATATATTTTGGCATATCAGCCTCCATTTCAATGTGCTGATTTCCTGTTTCATTTTCATTTAAGTCGAATACTATACAATTCTCCTGGTGACAACACGCTGCCTCATTGGAATCATAAGGGTATACAGATTGAATCTTGAACATCCATTTGGGTTGAGAAAACAAGTACTCTGGTAACACACCCTGTCCATCTACATATCTCTCAGGGATATTTCCAATCACCATATTGTTGAAAAAAGCAGTATAATGTTATTTTTGTAGTGCCATTCCTATCACAGAATCCTCTTCTAAATGAACATCTGATATCCTTTATTATACACCATAATTTTGATGGACCCTCCCAAAATTTACCAATGGGGTATATTCATAATCCAGCCCTTGCTGTTTCATGGATTCATTCAAGCACACCAATGCATCAGAATCCTTCATTTGCTATCCATTCATACACTTTAGTGTTATAGCAAACTGCTTGGTGAATGCAGGAATAGTAATATCCTTCTTCACCTGTAGTTCAATTGCATATGGCACTAATTGTGCCCAATGATAAGTCTTTCTTTTGTCTTCAAATTCAGGCGCAGGCCTGCCTAGCCGGGACAATTTTTTTTGGTTAAGGAAATCTAACACCATGCACATTCTGTGCATGATATCATTGCCCTAATAAAAATCACGTTGTATTCCTCTCACTATCCGACACATTGTGGTACATGGTTTTTTGTCCATTATTAATCTTTAGCATGCACCTTCCTGCAATTTGATTTTCAAAATCTGGACTGTCCAAACCAGCGATATATTGGTTTTTAATTCTAAATTTCGGGGTCTCCTCCCTTTCCATTATTCTCTGCAGTAGTTTCGTATTAATAAAACGTGTTTAGCAAGAGTGGTTGCTGAGTGGGCTGTCTTGCTGTCTCCCACGCTGTTCCTGTGTCCTGTGTCCTGTGCAAAGATCGATTTTGGATTGGACTTTGTTTGCTTCTGTGGAACTGGAACTTTGTACATTGCTTAACCAGTCCATGTCATTGACGATTTTTGGGTCATTTCTCGACTTCCTGCCTGCCCCTTTCCCAGCAACCTCTTCAAAACCATCAACGCTGCGCGTTTAGCGCGCGCGTTTAGCAAGAGTGGTTGCTGAGTGGGCTGTCTTGCTGTCTCCCACGCAGTTCCTGTGTCCTGTGCAAAGATCGATTTTGGATTGGACTTTGTTTGCTTCTGTGGAACTGGAACTTTGGTACAAATTGTTTTTAAAAGGGTCTACTAAGGAATTGATTGACTTTATTCAGTGAATAGTGGCTCATTTTTCTTATTTTCTCTGTTTTTTCATAGTACATTGCGTAACCAGTCCATGTCATTGACGATTTTTGGGTCATTTCTCGACTTCCTGCCTGCCCCTTTCCCAGCAACCTCTTCAAAACCATCAACGCTGCGCGTTTAGCGAGAGTGGTTGCTGAGTGGGCTGTCTTGCTGTCTCCCACGCTGTTCCTGTGTCCTGTGTCCTGTGCAAAGATCGATTTTGGATTGGACTTTGTTTGCTTCTGTGGAACTGGAACTTTGGTACAAATTGTTTTTAAAAGGGTCTACTAAGGAATTGATTGACTTTATTCAGTGAATAGTGGCTCATTTTTCTTATTTTCTCTGTTTTTTCATAGTACATTGCGTAACCAGTCCATGTCATTGACGATTTTTGGGTCATTTCTCGACTTCCTGCCTGCCCCTTTCCCAGCAATCTCTTCAAAACCATCAACGCTGCGCGTTTAGCGCGCGCGTTTAGCAAGAGTGGTTGCTGACTGGGCTGTCTTGCTGTCTCCCACGCTGTTCCTGTGTCCTGTGTCCTGTGCAAAGATCGATTTTGGATTGGACTTTGTTTGCTTCTGTGGAACTGGAACTTTGGTGCAAATTGTTTTTAAAAGGGTCTACTAAGGAATTGATTGACTTTATTCAGTGAATAGTGGCTCATTTTTCTTATTTTCTCTGTTTTTTCATAGTACATTGCGTAACCAGTCCATGTCATTGACGATTTTTGGGTCATTTCTCGACTTCCTGCCTGCCCCTTTCCCAGCAACCTCTTCAAAACCATCAACGCTGCGCGTTTAGCGCGCGCGTTTAGCAAGAGTGGTTGCTGAGTGGGCTGTCTTGCTGTCTCCCACGCTGTTCCTGTGTCCTGTGTCCTGTGCAAAGATCGATTTTGGATTGGACTTTGTTTGCTTCTGTGGAACTGGAACTTTGGTACAAATTGTTTTTAAAATGGTCTACTAAGGAATTGATTGACTTTATTCAGTGAATAGTGGCTCATTTTTCTTATTTTCTCTGTTTTTTCATAGTACATTGCGTAACCAGTCCATGTCATTGACGATTTTTGGGTAATTTCTCGACTTCCTGCCTGCCCCTTTCCCAGCAACCTCTTCAAAACCATCAACGCTGCGCGTTTAGCGCGCGCGTTTAGCAAGAGTGGTTGCTGAGTGGGCTGTCTTGCTGTCTCCCACGCTGTTCCTGTGTCCTGTGTCCTGTGCAAAGATCGATTTTGGATTGGACTTTGTTTGCTTCTGTGGAACTGGAACTTTGGTACAAATTGTTTTTAAAAGGGTCTACTAAGGAATTGATTGACTTTATTCAGTGAATAGTGGCTCATTTTTCTTATTTTCTCTGTTTTTTCATAGTACATTGCGTAACCAGTCCATGTCATTGACGATTTTTGGGTAATTTCTCGACTTCCTGCCTGCCCCTTTCCCAGCAACCTCTTCAAAACCATCAACGCTGCGCGTTTAGCGCGCGCGTTTAGCAAGAGTGGTTGCTGAGTGGGCTGTCTTGCTGTCTCGCGTGCAAGCGTGCTGCGGCTGTTCTCTCGCTCTGCCTAATTAGCTGATCACCAACATAATATGTCAACTACGGTCAGTAAAAAATTCAAATTAACATCAGGCATGCCTGCAATTAATCCTGGCCAATTATTTAACCTAGAAATGGCAGCGAACAAAATTACTACTAGACTAAACCGCAAAAAGCATAATCTCCAGCGCTCAATGTCACTCTCATCTGACATTCATTTGTATTATTCCCAAGACACCCTGTCCAGCCTAGAGAGTGGGTCTAATGTGTGTTTGTTTACCAGTCCTCCGACACCTTTGACCCCAATACAATCACTATGTTCGGAGACTGGGTTAGAGAGCGTGTTGGCTGAGGCCAGTGTGAGTGATAGTTCCGGACCTTTGCCCATTACTAACACACATGTAAAACCCATTGGTGTTGTTGAAGTCGAAAATATGAATGAAATCCCTAGTACATTGATTGTCGCTGATGTGCATGTAACTCCCAATCTCTCAAGCGAAGTGACAGATTTGACTCTTGTGACAGCCTGTACTCTGGATGATCCTCAGGGTGGTGGAGAGTCCCGGCCCCAGGTTGATGTGTGCACGCAGCCAATGTTGGAGCCCATTTGTTGTTCAGTGGCAGCCCAACATCGTTTGCGTGCTGCTCATGAGGAGCTTGTTCGAGCAGGGGAAATTGATGAGGAAGTCATGGAATTTGTGAACAGTTCGGGAGGACCGAGCTCTCCCTTAGCTGATGTTATGTATATTTGTTCAAATACTGGGGATTTAATTCAATTACAGCCAGATAATACAATGGGGCTAGAAAACCAGGTAAGAAACTCTGGAGGAGGGGTGAAGCCTACTGAAAATTGTCACCAAACCCCCCCAGACAATAATCAAATGTCTAACTCCAATTGTATTGATGAATCGCCCTCTTTCATTGCTCCGACTCCTCGAAGGACAAGGTTTGAGGAACCCCATCGAGAGTCTGACTTTTTCATTAATAAGAACTGCTCCAAGCGGTTTTCTTTTCCGGAAGCCCCGGCGCTTAATAATACTCTTAGCGCCATGAATACTGCATTGCTTGCATTAGCGAAACTTTACGAAGTACTAGATGGTAAGTTCAATCATCAAACCATCCTACTAGAGCAATGCAGTAACGGTATAGCGGTGCTTTCACAAAAACCGCCTGTCGAGCAAGTGACCTTGCGGTCCAATGTTGAGACTGTTCAAGGCTATCGGCCTGATTCATGTAGCATAATGAATGCTGATTGTATACAAGTGTGTGTGCTGTCTGAAACAGAAAATAACCAAAGTCTGTGTGAGGTAGATCCCAATGGTTGTAATCGACCAGCCTTGCAAATGGTTGCTGATCCATCTATATCCAATAGAGATACAGTACAAAACAATCCCAGCAAATGTATTGATAGCATAGTTACCCATGACCCTGATGGTCTGATCAAGGAGAAAGAGACCTTACCTACCAAAGTATTGTCAAACAATACATTCTTTTTATCTAAACCTATTATGATGAATCTAATTAAAACATCGGCGGTAGTTACTGACCCGCTGCCTACTGCCTCCAGAAAACTATTTACGAAAGGCAGAGGTGCCAGTTCCCAGATTGCAGGCCGTAAGTTCATCAAAGCCCTCTCTAGACGTGAAAAAACTGCAAAACTTGCAAAAGTCAATTTGGTAAAATCAGGCCCCAAAGAAGCTATTCAAACCTTTATGCCTTACCGGCCCCTGGACAATTTGGTCACTATTTCAGCTGGTATGGGTGCCCAAAACTCGGCACGGTGCATTAATTCTCCAAAAACATTAAATAATACTGACTCCAGTGATAATAACTCCGATGGTGTAGGATCATGTAATGTGGGACAAGTTGACACACAGACCAGGCCACCCACGGGTGGGAGTGATGGGCTTCTGAGTCAAGTGAATCTAGCGGCACTCAGAGAGGAAATTAGAACATCCATCAAATCATACATGTCAGACATACCCGGGGTTTCTACCGAACCTTTGAACAGTGTAAGTTCCATGTTAACCAAGGGTCTTAATGTGGAGAAGGTATCTGCTTTAGTGGAAAATCCAAAAACAGTAATAATTAGTCAAACCCACCCACAAAATGGTGTGAATACAAAATTAGGCCCTTTTCTCCCATTGCAAGTCGACTCTTCTGGCCGAACCGAGCGTTCAGCCCTGCCCCGTCAATCAGTAGATGTCTCGGGTGTTTCCTTGCCCCAACAACATGGCATCTCGCAAATACATGAACAGATGTCGTGGCCTGAAGCTGCCATTCAGACCCAGGACATTCGAGATATCATAAAATCTTCGATTGCAGCTTATATCGGCGAAGCCAGCCAAAGTTGCCAAGGGGCTGGAGGTACGCAATTATTGTGTTATCCTGATGTGAGCCAGTTATTAAAGGGTCCGGCACAGTTGGGCAATCGAGTAGCGCAAGGAAATGATATGCCATCAAGCCTTTGTTTCCAGACAAATGCTCAAGCCCACAATATGAATTTCAAGGATGGTAATAAATTACAAGTCAAGTCCAAGTCTAATTGCCTAGTGATTAGATGTCGCGAAGTCCCTTATCCCAAATATGTACTAAATCGGGCTAGCATTTTGAACATATGCAGTGAAATCCCGTCCCTGTCTGATATATCATCAACAGATATAACCTTGGTTGAATTTATTAATACAAATGACCCTTCTGAAGCAAGAATCCATCTTCAATCGACAATTGTAATGAATATATTGTGGCAATCTAGAACAGTCCTACATGAATTGGGTTTTAGTTTGTTTCAAGACCCTTATATAACAAATAATGTGATGGACAAAGCTCAAATCAGGACATACCAGTCTATGAAGAATAGAGAATCGAATCAGATTGTAAACTCTGCTCCACGAATGGTGGCATCCCAGGACTTCTTTGCTAGATCATAATATAATGCAGGTACAGGTAGCCTACTCTCGTGGAATACGAGAGGCCATAAGCATTTATTTGACCTTGCAAGTAGAGATTTGGCAACTTATGATCTGGTAGCCTTACAGGAAACCTGGCTTGTTGACTGCCCCATCTGGACGTCCTATGATGTAATTATAACTCCGGCCATACAACATCATAGAGGTCGACCCAGTGGTGGTCTATTGCTTGCAGTCAAGAAAGCCACAGGCTTTGCAAGTGAAAAATTAGTCTCTCCATCCTCATATTTCCAAATTGTTAGACTCCAGAGAGGTGGTGAGCTCTTGGTTATTGTCAACATTTATTGGAGCAGAGGTAATATGACCGCAGAATCTTTTTTTGGGTCACTAGATTCGATTCTCGATCGCCTGACTTTTGAAGGTAACATTTGTCAAACCATCATAGTAGGGGATTTAAATCTCCATTTGTTATCACAAACTTATACTGAACATACTGATGATGAATTAACGTGGACAAATATGATGCACGAGAGAGGATTTGTGATGCTGAATGGTGCCATCGTAGGGGATATCCCTGCTGAGTATACATGGAGTAGAGGGTCACAACGGGCAATACTTGACTATGTTTTTGTCCACAAGACATTTTTAAACTATGTACAATCTATGCAAGTGGTTGCAACCGACCATAGTGATCATAACAAGCTAACTATGCGATATTCAAGGTCATCATCTGTAATATCGCCTATGGTTGAGACTTATCCCTATCCAAATTTTGTAAATAACAGCGGTACGCGAGTGAGATGGAATAGAAATCGACTAAAACAGTTTCATGCGGCCCTGCTTGTGTCTTCTGGGTCAACGGACTGCTATGTTACAGTAATGCATTTGTTTAAGCAGGTAAAACTGCCAGACCTGAGTGTTCGTCATAAACATTGTCATCCCTTTGACCCAATAGTACAGTCTAAGAAAGCTGAATTGCGAAGAGATCTACGTAATTTAAAATTTGTCCCTATAACCTATTGTTTGCTTTTTAAAACAAAATTAAAAGCATCCTATAGAACATGGCTAAAGGGTCAGAGAGCTGTGCGCTATCAGCAAAATGGGGAAACCATGATGTCCCAGATTATTAGGAAATCCACTAGTGGTATATGGGCTTGCCTAAATGAGGCCACGCATAGAACACAGGACGCTGTTCAAATAAATGCTAATCCAAATGCAATTTGGAAAACTTACTGTGAAAAGCTTTATGCATCGTCCTTTTCGAACTTGATTCCAAAGACATACTCCCTAGGCTGGTCCCATTTTTTTACCATCACCATCAATGATATACTGATATGTATTAAAAACTTGAGTCACTCGAGGGCAATAGGCCTGGATGGTCTCCATAATAGCACACTTAAAGATCACCCACAAGAATGGGCAATGATCCTCCATCAGATCTTTAGCAAAGTCATCTCGACAGGGGTCATTCCTAAATCTTGGCAGAAGTCCATCATTCTGCCCATATTTAAGAAAGGGGAGCGTGATGACCCAGCTGCCTACCGCCCCATAGCACTCTTGGATTGTCCTGGGAAAATTTTCGCCCGACTAATCCTGAATAGATTTAACATTTGGTTGGAAGAAAATAACTATCGAGACATCTTCCAAACAGGATTTTTGCCTGGAAATGGGACGACTATAAATGTTATTACCCTTACAAGTATTATTCAGAAGGCTTCCCATCAACACCAGCCACTCTATACAGCTTTTATAGATTTTAAAATGGCGTTTGACGCTGTTCCTCGTGAACTCCTTTTCAAAAAACTTATGGATAAAAAATGTCCCTGGTCAATTGTCAAGTGGATAATTGACTTACATACAGATACCTCGATACAAATCAAACTTTCTAGTGAGGGACTACTGTCTGACCCAATTAAGACTGCATGTGGGTTGAAACAAGGTTGTTTGCTAGCTTCTGCTTTATTTACTTTTTTTTATCTCAGACATTGGTGTAGACCTTAGTCAAACTGTGGCAGATCCACCCAAAATTAATGGGGTTAATGTTACATACCTACTCTATGCTGATGACATGGTGTTATTCTCAAAGACTCCCAAAGGATTACGGGCACTTTTGTGTGCGTTGGATACCTATACTAAAAAGAACTGTATTGCCTTTAATTTAAGTAAAACAAAGGTTATGCAGTTTGGCACAAGCATGCAAAGGAAAGCCACCTACAGATGGCCTTTACAAAATGTCAACCTGTCTTCAGTTTCCTCTTACATCTATTTGGGGGTCTTTATAAGTAACTCACCAGATAAGAATGCGAATCATCAACATCTAAAACAGCGTCTAACGACGGCTATATCACAAAGTAGACTAATAAGGAGTAAATATTGCAAGTTTTCAATAGTACCATTATTGGTTTATTATAGACAAAAGTTTATTCCGGTAATTCTTTATGGTTCAGAGGCTGTCTTGGGAAAATCATATCAATACTGGGCCATTATGGAAGGATGCTATTGGAAGCGTGCTCTCAACCTCCCATTGTCAGAACCCATTTGCATCCTGCGACACGAGCTAGGACTCCTGTCTTTATATGCCATCTATAAGTGGAGGCTATGCTCGTTGTATCGCAAATGCATATTAAGTGTTAATCATCCTGGGTTGTTAGGAATGATTGCTATTTACCTTTTAAGATCTGATGATCCATTTGCAGTGTCTTGGAGAAATCACGCAGAAAAAATCATTATTAATATTGGATTTTCAATGGCACTATTGCTAGGCAATCCCACTAAGGCAAAAAAACGGATATGGGAGGATGACTGGATAAAAACAAGATCTGCATGTCTCCTATACAAAAAGTTTAAGACCAATCCATTTGCCTTAAAACGCTATGGGGAAACAGAAAGTTACTTAATGATGTTCCCACATTCCCGTCAGCGGGATGATTATTTAAGTTTTTGATTAAATATCTGGCCCATAAAAGAAATTCTGTGCCATCGCAGAATTACCGGAAAAGACGATGCTTTGTGTCGGTTTTGTCAATTAGCCATTGAAACAATGCAACACTTATGTGTTGAATGCCAAAGTTTGCAAGCAAAAAGAATTGTGCATTTTGAACATTTATTTACTGGGTACATGACCATGTCTCAAACACGTTGCTGGTCTCTCCTATTTAATAGTCAATTGAAAGTTGTTAGATATGCAATATTGAGTTTTTTGTATAGTCTGGGACTTAAAGGCAAAGTTAGTGTGCAAAGTCGCACTTAAGGAGTTCACTAATGAAGTTTTAGATACATGATTTATCTTATTACTTGTTTTTCGAATGATATTATTTTGTTTAAAGTGATTAGGTATAAATATGTATTTAATTAGTTTGTTGTCATTGACTATGCAAATCTGTACATGGACGTAATTCTTGTTAATATCAATTTCATTTTTCATAATATGTTCTCTTTTAATTTTAAATACGTTATGTAAATTTTGTATGTTGAAAAATCAAGATTTACTTGATTAAAACAACTTTTAAATAAAAAAAAAAATAATAATAATAATAAAACTCCTTTCCTATTCAAGTGCCAAAGTGGCTTTTATCATTTTAGAATGGCCATTTATACCAATGTGAATCCATGGCTGCTCATCTTCCATATGTATTTCAGCAAGAGTGGTGATGTGTTTTTCTGTGTCTGCTTTAGGGGTGGTGTTCTGTTTGCACTACTTCTCTTTTAAATAAAGCAATGTATGTTCATCTATCTCAGTTTTCCATTTCTTCCTAGGATCCAAATAAATCTGCACAAATTGTTTTTCTTTTTCACTTTGCATTTTGTACTGACACATCAGAATAACGGTGACACTAGGTACACAGCTATTCTGGAGGTACACCTCCACTGCATCATTCAATTTGGCAACAGTATGGCATTCCTTTATGCTGCTGTTTTGTGACTTTATTTTCTTAGACCGTAATGTTTTTTTGGTTAAAGACCACAGAACCCCATTCACCCCATCAATGAGAGGAGACAATCTTTTCAAGCAATCTGTTCCCATCAAGAATGGAAGTTCACAAATAGATGTGATCAATACTTCCTGTTTCATTCTGTGTTTTCCTATTTTTATGTCAACTTCAGTGATACCCTCGATAGGCACCTCTTCACTGTTAAAGTTATGTACTTGGCCTCCACTCTGTCTCACTTTGACCTGGTTCTGTGGTGATCTCCCTTCATTGATACTTTTTACCAATTCTTTGGACATACTTGTGGCCTGTGCGCCTGTGTCAATCACATTAAATGTATTGTACTTCTCTTCCACAGTAATGGGAGCATAATATCTGTCTTCAACTTCCTCTAATACACACAAAAAAGTGCAAATTCTTAATGATTTCAGGATTCACTTTTCTCATACCCTTCTCACTCTTGGTTAAGCACATCGGTAAATAAAAGGACATTTCTCCCTCCTTTCTGTCCATTTCCATTTGAGCCTTACCATCTCCCCATATTCAGAGGTCATTTGGAGTGTGGCCAGTGTTTGCCCTTCCATCCGGAGATCACCAGAGTTCACACTGCAATTCTACAACTGAATATGCATATAAACATGACCTGAAAAGTTGTCATTTTCTAATTCTGGGCATTTGTGGGTATTTGGCATGATACCAGTCTTTTTAATTTCTTCAAAAATCTGTGGCTCAAAGAACTCTTCAGGTGACTGATCTGTACCTCGCTTTTGAGTACTTACTCTTCCTGCCTGTATTTTATTAGCCTCTTGATTGTCTAGAGAGGGTGTTCTAACATCCACATCTACTCCCTTAACAATTATTTTATGGATGCATGAGTTGTCTTTCTTAAGTCTGTCTGTTTGTTCTTTTGGAATTTCATGTTCTCCTTGTTTTCCTTTTTCATTTGTACAAATTTCCAACGTTTGATTCAACTCCAGGTTAAAGAAAACCTCTTTTTTAGATGTATTTGCAATTTCTGCCTCATGTTCAAATTGCAGGTATTTTATTTTTTAATTCATTAAACAGCTCAGAGTCATTATGCAAAACCGGATCAGGGGAATCTGTCTTTTTATCATTGCACATGTCATGAATATTTAGTCACTTATTATCAGAAGCCACAAGGTCACTTCTATAACCTTCTGCCCCTTCATTTGATGACTGTTTTTGAGCTGTACAGAGTTTTCCTATTTGTTCAGCCAACATTTTTACTTGGGCCTAGAGACACTGGAATCTTTCCATCTCTCTAGAATCTTCTCTTTGTGGCCTATGCCGATATTGGTTATTTTCCCCATGGTTAAAACTATTCTGGTATCTCTCAGGAGAGTGATTCCTATCGGAATTGTTTCTGAACTCTTGACTCATGTGGGGCGGGGAGCGGGGTGTACCTATTCTTTGGATGTAATCCCCTGGTGGCGGTGATTGATTGTATTGACGTGGAGCATAATTCATATTCTGCCACATGTCCTGTCTCTCATTTTGTGAGTTTTGTCCCCTATGCTGATTCCAATTTTCAGTAAATCGATCCACATACCAGGGTCTGTCCTGGTTACCATATATCATGGTGTTGGGGTCAAATCTGCTCTGCATACCCAATGTCTGGTAGGGACTATTACTTCATTGGTCTTGATTTTGTCTCTGATTATTGTTCATGCCTGACATGTCAGATCGATATCCTGCCCGGGGCCTGTATCCTAAGTACATAGGGCTAATGCAGCTCTCTCTATTACTAGGATCCTGTGACTGAAACATTGGTGCAGAGGGCGGCAACCTCTGTGGAGTAGCCCTCTGTTCGGGTGTCACATTATTTTTACCTAGACTTTGAGCTGACTCAAGGGACATTTTAGCTGACCTGATCTCCTTTACTGTTGCCGAGGATTCTTTAGACTTTGAGCTGGTATCTTTCATTTTATCACTCTCTCTACCCTGACAGTAGAGCACTTCATATTGTTTTGTACTTTGGTGCACGATCCATTCAAGGGACTTCTCACGATCAAATTTGCGGACTAACTGTGATTTGCAGGCCGATTCATGGAATAAATGTGCGCCGAAAATCCCGGCGCAGAGGGGCCAATACGTGCGCTGCGCCTAAAATCAGCGCAAAGCGCAGGGAAACCAGCGCACGTCGATTCATGGAAGTCCCTGCGCAAGAAAAGCAGAGGACGTGCGCGGAAAAAACGCGCGGCGCAGGCCGGCGCACAGGTCAACCAACGTCGTGCGCCACGGCCACTGCGCCATCACTCCGAGCGCAGCGCACAGCTCTAAAGTAGGCGGGACACAGGGCGGGACACTCGGAATGGGGAATAAAATGGGGCACAACACTCGGAATGGGGAAGAATGTGGGCGGCACGGGGAAAGTTTAGGAGGCAAGTGCGCGGAACGCCCACACGCTCGCATACAACACGTATTCATGGAATAGAATAGGGCAAAAAAGCGCACGCTCAAAGCAGCGCACAGGCACAAACAGGCACAAACACGACCGCCACAAGAAAGCAGGCGGTAGCGTCTCTGCGCCTGCAAGAAATGTGCGCTAAAAGGTGCGCCAACAAATAGCACCTATATACAGACATGATCAATGTCCAATACTGTGGCCCTCCAGGACAAATGACGTACAAAGGGGTACCCACAAACACAGACACGCGCAGAGAGAAAAAATAAACGTGTGCGTGCATACCGGGGTGCGCGGTAAGTTGCACACGCGATATGGCCGGGTACGTGGATTTCAGGGGTGCGCGGGAAGTTCCACACGCGATATGGCAGGGTACGTGGATTACAGGGGTGCGCGGGAAGTTCCACACGCGATATGGCCGGCTACGTGGATCCCAGGGGTGCGCGGGAAGTTCCACACGCGATATGGCCCGGTACGTGGATTGCAGGGGTGCGCGGGAAGTTCCACACGCGATATGGCAGGGTACGTGGATTGCAGGGGTGCGCGGGAAGTTCCACACGCGAAATGGCAGGGAACGTGGATTTCAGGGGTGCGCGGGAAGTTCCACACGCGATATGGCCGGCTACGTGGATTGCAGGGGTGCGCGGGAAGTTCCACACGCGATATGGCAGGGTACGTGGATTCCAGGGGTGCGCGGGAAGTTCCACACGCGAAATGGCCGGCTACGTGGATTTCAGGGGTGCGCGGGAAGTCCCACACGCGATATGGCCCGGTACGTGGATTGCAGGGGTGCGCGGGAAGTACCACACGCGATATGGCCGGGTACGTGGATTGCAGGAGTGCGCGGGAAGTTCCACACGCGAATTGGCTGTGTGCTCCCAGGCATTACCTGTACACCCTCCACGGCCCCTGCAGGCAGCACACACAACAGGGAACTACCCTGCACACCTGCTCATGTCTCCCACCACCCCCACCCCCCATCCACCAGGGACACCCTCCACCAGGCCCCCACCCATGTCTCCCACCACCCCCACCCCCAGCACAGTGGGGAACCTGCCAGCAGGTCCCCACCCATGTCCAACCCATGTCTCCCACCACCCCCAACCCCCCATCCACCAGGGGCACCCTCCACCAGGCCCCCACCCATGTCTCCCACCACCCCCACCCCCAGCACTGTGGGGAACCTGCCAGCAGGACCCCACCCATGTCCAACCCATGTCTCCCACCACCCCCACCCCCCATCCACCAGGGACACCCTCCACCAGGCCCCCACCCATGTCTCCCACCACCCCCAACCCCCCATCCACCAGGGACACCCTCCACCAGGCCCCCACCCATGTCTCCCACCACCCCCACCCCCAGCACTGTGGGGAACCTGCCAGCAGGCCCCCACCCATGTCCAACCCATGTCTCCCACCACCCCCACCCCCCATCCACCAGGGACACCCTCCACCAGGCCCCCACCCATGTCTCCCACCACCCCCAACCCCCCATCCACCAGGGACACCCTCCACCAGGCCCCCACCCATGTCTCCCACCACCCCCACCACTGTGGGGAACCTGTCAGCAGGCCCCCACCCATGTCCAACCCATGTCTCCCACCACCCCCAACCCCCATCCACCAGGGACACCCTCCACCAGGCCCCCACCCATGTCCAACCCATGTCTCCCACCACCCCCAACCCCCATCCACCAGGGACACCCTCCACCAGGCCCCCACCCATGTCTCCCACCACCCCCAACCCCCCATCCACCAGGGACACCCTCCACCAGGCCCCCACCCATGTCTCCCACCACCCCCACCCCCAGCACTGTGGGGAACCTGCCAGCAGGCCCCCACCCATGTCCAACCCATGTCTCCCACCACCCCCAACCCCCCATCCACCAGGGGCACCCTCCACCAGGCCCCCACCCATGTCTCCCACCACCCCCACCCCCAGCACTGTGGGGAACCTGCCAGCAGGCCCCCACCCATGTCCAACCCATGTCTCCCACCACCCCCAACCCCCCATCCACCAGGGACACCCTCCACCAGGCCCCCACCCATGTCCCCCTGGCCCCTGGTCCTGACGATACACAATAATGGCAGTAATGGCCAGCATACCCAGCACAAACACCCAGGCAAGGATTGCATGCACCCACATAGTGAATGCAATCACATGACACAACCCCAAAGGCAAGTATGCAAAAGAACACATGTCCGCCACACACACATACACAATGGGTGCAAGTGAATGTCAAAACCCATATCATGACATGTAAGAAACCAAAGAAAAAATGACACAAGTGTAAGATAATATAAAAATGTATTAAATAAAAAAATAAGTAAACTAATACAACTATCTGGCAAAGCAAATAAAAGGTCCATGTCCGGGAACAAAAATGAGAAACCAAAAAACAAAGGATAGAAAAATCAATAGATTTTGTCCAAAGCAAACACATGTAGCATGAAATCAAAGAAAAACCATTACGACATGGTGTAAACAATATGAAATTAAAAAAATGTATCTCCCAAAAAATAACAATATATACAGGAATGTTCAAGGGTCCATGAGCCCAACACCACTAATGAAACCTAATACTAACTAAGTTAAAAAATATGTACAAAAAAGTGGCCATTGTCCAAGCGGTCCAAAATAATAAAAAGAAATAAAGGAAACCTAGCACTAACTAACTAAAAAACTATATACAAAGGCAGCGGGCTAGTCCTGCGGCTCACTTGGTGATGCTGGCCAGGGCATCCTCGAACTCCATGTCAATGTCCTGGAGGCGGGACTCAGTCCTGGCCCCGAGGTCTCGCAGGGACAACCCCATGTGCTCACCAAATTCCCTGCGAGCCTCCTCGAGGCACTCAGCCCGCCTCAATGCCTGATGCATGGAGATCTCCGCCCTGGCCATGGCGAGCCGCTCCTCTTCCGCCCGCTGCCGCTCCGCACCTATCCGCTGGCCAAACTCCTCCCACACGGAACACACCGCCATGCCAGGGTTGCCCTGCCCTCCGGCCGATGCCTGCCCCTCTGATCTTGATGGCCCTGAGCCATGATGCCTCCCACGTCGAGCCCGCTGCTGCCTCCGACGCCACTGCCTCTGCCAGCACGACGGCATCCAGGCTGATGGTAACCACCGACGCCGTCGTGCACGTGCCCTGCCCGATGATGCCGGCACATCTTCCATCTGCTGGGGTCCACTTGCTGTGTCGTCCACCCCTGCTGGACCTCCGACTCCCAACTGCGGCAGGGATGGGATCCCCACCGAGCTTGCTGCATTGGTCGGGGCAGGTCCACAGGGGGCCATGGTGGCATCTGGGCCGGAAGACGGCAAGGAGAACGACCGGTGGATAGCCTGCACAGAGGAGGAGAGGGCCGTCAGATTGGCCAACACATGCAGGAACCCCCCGAACATGGCCGATCCCAATTGGGCCACGTCGGCACGGTGCACTTCGTGATGACGTGGGTGCTCCTCCCGGGAAGCACGCACGGCATCACGAATCACAGCCGTGCGCATCGCGACCCCAATCAGGACCTGCTCCACGCGGCCAGGGGTTCCCACGGCCGCAGGTGGAGGGGAGTCAGTTGACATGGACATCCCCTCTACCTGCGGACGGGCCTGGGACGGGGCATCCCTGCTGGTGCATGGTGGTGCACTCACAGGGTCAGGGACAGCGACATGCACAGGCACCTCCACGGTGACCTGTGCTGCCTCCTGCCCCTGGCCCTGGACTGCACCACTTGCACCAGCAGGGATGCTCCCACCAGGCCCCATGTGTGCACCAGTGTCGGCCTCCTCCTCCTCTGTGCAAACCACCAACCTGGATGGCTCCTCACCGTCTCCCGCCGTAGCAGGCCCCTGTGGGGGCTCACCCACCCCTTCCGCTGCAGCCGTGGGGGCATCCCCGCCGCCTTGCTCCACAGCGCCGTCTCCGCCCTCTTCTTCACTAGCCGCTGCGTAGAGGGAGACAAAGGACACAAGCATCAGGCTACTGTACAATGGTCCCCTAGACAGGAAGCAATAGCAGATAAGCACCCCTGTCAAAGTACACTTCCATCATGTCCCTCCACAACACATGGGTCAGTCCAGGCAAAACACACACAGTAACAGGCATGGTGCATGCCATGCACATTTCCATGCATGTCCAATTGACTCTTGAAACATTCAATGATATGTAACTCACATGCATCATGGCTCATGCATATCACATGCACACACTTCACCTCAGTCACATCCATCTGGCCCCAATCACACCGAACACAGGCAAAACAAGGGGAAGTTGGGTGCGTCACTGAATCTGTGCATTGTCACACACAAGTGTCATGCATCCATGGCATGCACAAGTCACAGACATGCAGGTCAGGCACACAGACATGACTACCATATATGTACCTGGCATCAGCACCCATCCTTCACCCCCATCCATGTCCAGGTACAGAGACTGGCATGCTCTCATGTCCCAAATCTGCATAGTGCTCCCCATGCCGCATTTCAACACATGCAACAACCATGTGGGTCACACATCACTGGTCGCACATGCATTACCATGATGTCCCAGCACACATACATGCATACATGGCCCATGGCACACATACAGGCAAGTATCATAGAACCAGCACACCGCAACATGCACTGTCTCACACAGTGATGCTTGGACACTTACCGCTCAACTCCAGACGGGTCTCCCTCTCAAGGATCTGGGCGTGGAGCGCTGGGCGTACGCGTTCCAGGACCCTCTTCTGGATGGAACTCATGTGGCCCCGGCCCCCCTCCACGAGGCGCCGGGCCTTCACAAGGGTCCTGGACCTCAAGTCCTCCCAGCGCTTCTTGATCTTCAAGACGTTGCGGGTTGCCACCCCCTCCGCGTTGATGGCAACCACACAGTCGGCCCAGATCCTCTCCCGTCCTTCCTTGCTGGCGCGGGACGATCCAAAGAGGGCATCATACTGCCCCAGGACATGCTCCACCAGGACACCAACTTCGGTGGCAGTGAAGCTGGTGCCCCTCTGCCCCTCTGGCCTGGGGTTGCCACTGGTGCCAGATGTAGAAGTGCCCGACATGGCAACCCCAGAGGCAGGTGTGGGTGGGCAACTGGGTCCTGGGGCTGGGCTGTGGAGCGATGTAATCCCAGTTGGGAGTCTTCAGTTCCAGCAGGGGTGGACACAGCAACTGGACCCCTGCAGATGGCTGATGTGCAGGCACCAAATGGCAGGGCACGGTGGCAGCAGGCAGGCAGGCAGGCAGGCAGCAGCAGATAGCACGTGGGAGGCTGCTCAGGGCACTGGGGGGGCAGTAACTCGGCCTTCGGGGCAGGAGCGTGGTGTTCCGTGTGTTTTCGGGTGGCCAGCTTGATACGGAGTGATTTGGCACGTGAAATTCCTGCACATCAGCGTGAAATCCGAGGAAAGGCCCTTAGCGCGTAAGTGCGTCAGCACGCATACGCGATTCTATTGGACCAGAGTCCCTCATCGCGTAAGCGCGTCTGACGTGATCCGCACGGGCGTTCCCCACTCAGCACGTGAAGACGGAGCACACGCGGAAATACTGCACGTCAGAGTGTCATCGCGTGTAATTGGCCAAAAGTGCGCGTACACGCCATTGGCCTATGTACGTGTATTTCATCGCGTGTAATTGGCCAAAAGTGCGCGTACACGCCATTGGCCTATGTACGTGTATTTCATCGCGTGTAATTGGGCAAAAGTGCGCGTACACGCCATTGGCCTATGTACGTGTATTTCAGGGGTGCGCGGCCACTTACACAAGCAAGTACGTCAGCGCACCTGTATGCCTGCTGCGTGGGAATTTCCACACGCGATTGGAGTGGGAACTCGATTCCAGGGGTGCGAGGCTCACACGCTCGCCTACAACACGCGCAAGGCATTAATTTGCGCACTTTTCAATAAACAAGCCAGATGCCAGGATGAACATACCGTTCCTAGCAGCAGTGGCAGTGGGCTACCAAAGGAGGAGGAGGAGGAGAGTCAGGGCCAGAATATTCACACCCAGAACCAGCCTATTCGGGATGCCTGATGACCAGGTGTATGGGAGGTACAGGTTTCCAGCACACATCATACTAGACCTGGTCAGTGAGTGGGAGGATGACCTCACATCACCCACCCTGTGCTCCCAAGCACTCAGCCCCCTGCAGAAGGTCCTGAATGTACTGCACTTCTTGGCCACTGGATCCTTTCAGCGGACAAGTGCCATAGTGGGTGGTGTGTCACAGGCCACGCAGTCACGCTGCCTACACCAGGTCTTGAACATCATCACTGCACGGCCATCAGTCCGCAGGCACATATATCTCCCCAGGACTCATGCAGAAAGGCGGACGTGCATCCAGGAATTCTATGGTGTGGCTCAATTCCCCAAAGTGCTTGGTGCAATTGACTGCACACATGTGGCTCTACGTCCACCCAGGGCAACAGAGCACATCTATAGAAACCGCAAGCACTGGCATTCCATCAACGTGCAAGTTGTATGCAATGCCAAGGGAATAATCACATCAGTATATGCCAACTATCCAGGGTCCACCCACGACAGCTTCATCTACAGAATGTCTACCCTATGCCGGGACCTAGAGGCTGGACAGCATGGAGATACATGGCTGCTTGGTGAGCATGAATGCCACTGCACATGCATGCATGTCAGATACTGGGTCATGACACAACACCACTAATGATACCCATCACCACCTCCACAGGGGACAGTGCCTACCCTATCAGCCCCCACATGATGACCCCAATCCGGAACCCCACCACGCCACCCCAGGTAAGGTACAACACAGCCCACATTGCAACACGGGGCATAGTGGAGCGCACATTCGGAGTGCTCAAGTCACGCTTTCGCTCCCTTGACCGTTCTGGCGGGCAGCTGTTATATGCTCCCCGAATAGTGTGCAGGATCATAGTGGCAGCATGTGTCCTGCACAACGTTGCAACACGCCGGGGCCTGCCCGTGGACATGGTGGTGCCCCCACATCCACAACCACATGCACGCCCGCTGCGCATGGGAGGGGAAAGGGCACGGGGGGAGGCAGCCCGTACGCAACTGGTGGCCAACTTCTTCACCTAGGAATCACAGTGCTGGCTAGTGCACACTGCTCTGGCACATACCATCTGACAATCAATGATGACACTACCTGACAATGTCTGAAATTTACTTGACAATAAACTGTCAGATACACATCAGCCTGAGATTGTTAACATGGAAGTGTCAATATGTGTGCACCCCTAGCTACACATACACCAGCAATGCATCACAACGCAAAGACACAACTCCATCAATCTAATATGCATTGCCACAGGCGATTCACTACATGACAACATTGCCATGTCACCCATTCCCTTCACAGTCCCGCCACTGAGGACACCATGTCATGGTATGTGACAGCAAACAAACTGGCCATCACAACATGACACCAGTGTCACAAATAGCAGTGCCCCAAATGGAACATAGCCGCACTTGAGCAGCTAACGGACCTGGAGCCACTACTACACACCTGTGTAAGAGTAATTTCAATCAAATTACACACCAACCCACCCTGAAGCCCACCCAAACAAGACACAATGCATGTAATCAATGGTAGTCTCATTACCTGATTCTGCTGGTATGTCCTCACCGTCCAGATGTACAGTGATGGCGCCATGCAAAAGTGTCAGTGCACATCTACCGACATGTAGTCTGACTCCAGAGAGTATGCCCTTGTGAAGATCTGTGTGAAATACCTGCAAAACATGAGCAACATATGTAAGTAGAGGCACATATCAAACCATCATGCATAGTTAGGTGCAACAACAATGAACACTATGAATGTCTACACAGTATTGACTATGGACTGGCCAACAGCTCATGGGAGTCCAATGTCACCGTGTAATTTGATGTCACTTGGGCACACCCTTTGCAAGCCCATGGAAACGGAAGCAGGAGGGGTGTGGATGTCTGCTACCCAAGCATCGAAACCAAACTCAGGACAAGCCTGCATGTGCCCAGCCACAATACAGTGTATGCCCAGGTACCCACACAAGGCAACACTCTTGCAAAATAAAAATAAAATAGAGAAAAAATGGCCATGAAAGGGCCGGCGGGGGGGGGGGGGGACCTATGAGGTCCGAGGACAGGATGCACGCCACAATCCACCTGTGTGGATCATGGGAAACGAAAACACCCCATAGGCTCGTGGCCCACACGGCTACTCTGTTGTGGGAGATGAGTCGCTATGGCTCTGGCCAGACCCTGCAGCTGACTCTGGAGGTGGGGGAGCTGCCTCAGAAGATGGTGTGACAATGGGAGGCAGCCCACGCAAAGCACGAGTTTGCTCCTCCATGGCTGCAAGCAGGCGGGTCTGGTAGTTCTGGTTCTGGGTTATAATCATGCGGAGGTCCCCATGCAGTAACTCCCGGGATGACCTGACCTCCGCACAAGTTGCCTGCATCTCGGCCGAGAGCGTCCGTGTCAGACGCTCCAGCTGCTCCTCTGTCCTTCTATGGGATGAAGCCTCAAGCTCTAACAGGGTCGACCTGAGGTGACGGAGTTCTTCCCTCAGAACTTCCCTGTGGCGCTGGGACTCCATGGAAAGTGATTCCCGCAGAGTCGCCAGTGCCGCCCGCCTGTCCATGTTGGACGCCAACATATCCTCCCTGTGTGCCTGACAGATGGACTCTGTAGCCTGCTCCAGTCGCTCCATCAGCCTTTCTGGGGGGACAATGGAAGTGGCCACCCTATCCATGGCCTGTGCAATCATCTCGGATGATGCTGCCTGTTGGGTGGCCATACCGTAGATGGATTGCTCCCAAACGGTATTGCCAGGTGGCATACGGCCACCACGTTGACGGGCACCACACCTGCCTGGGGCAAGGCGGACTGCGCCTTGCTGTGCCGGCAAGGCCTCAGGCTGCAGGACTGCATTCCCTCTCTGATCTGCAGCCCCAGGAACAGGATCAGAGATTGGGTGGTGTGGCCCTGCATCCGTAACCACCGGAGGCTGATCTGCCGACACTGACATCCCCATTGAGGGCAATGGCCCGGCTGCAGGTGGGTCGGACAGAGGAGATTCTCTCCCAAGAACACTCACCTGCGACTGCACATAGGTGTCATCCTCCGAGTCTACACCTGAATACTGCTCGGGGGAGGAACCCCCAGAGACACCCCTCGACAGCACGACCTGCAGCACTTGTGGGTTTTCACCCACAAACACACCACGTCCCTCACTTGTGGTAGGTCGGCCCGGGTTGCCCTCCTGGGACGGCTCAACCACCACATCCCCAGCATCAACAAGTGCTTCGTCCCCTGCAAAGACATGAAAGAGAAAAATGGAAACAGGCATTAGCACCATGGCATGCAACAAGGGCTGATGAACAACAGAGGCTGTAGTTCTACGACACATGTCCCACATGACTGGGAGACCTCCTATGCATTCACCATCACTGGGTCTGTAGGGGAGGCTCAGGGCATACAATGTACAGATTGGAGAGCAACGCCTGCTCACCATGCTGCCTAGCACTGCCATCACACATTGGCCAGTGATTGCCATGTCAAAGGCACATGCCATCACACACATGGCATGTGACATAGCCACCAAGTGAAGAGGGAGAGGAGTGCGAGTTTTTTGGATTTCAACCACTCTGGTCCTGACATTGCATCGTCACTTCAATAAGTATACATGTTGTACATGGATCTGCTAGTCCAAATAGGCCACGATGCACAGTGCCTTGTCTACATCAACAAAATGCAGTAAACAATGTGATTCCACCTCCCCATCACCTGTAAAGGATTCATATTGCATTCGTGAAGCACCGGTCCAGAAATGTATGAAGGTACAGCGGAGCACTGAGGGGTGGTGGGGCAGAAGGGGATGCCAGTCAACAATCCTACTGGTGCTGGTGTCATTCATGTCACGCAAGTGCAGGGGTGGGTGGCACAATGAAGTGCAAGGGGAAGTGGCGGCTGGAAGTGCTGTACAAGGTAAGTAGGACTTGACGTCAAGGGCAGATGGTGTTAGGCGCAGACAAGTGCTGGGGGGGTGGCCTATAGGGGTACAGAGTCAATCATGCAGTGCTGTGGGCTCGGAGGGGACAGGGGAGGTACACACTGCATCTGGCTCGGCAAGGTCCTTGCAGATTTCTATGTGTCCTGCAGAGTTGTCACATGCCGCAGATATGTGCCCTTGGATTGGGGATCTCATCTGGGTGAAAAGGGTGAGGCGCTATTGCCTTTGGAGCATGTGGCAGGCCAGTTTGCCAGAGGATGGCCATGATGCAGGACATTCCCTCTCTGCCACCCGGCACCTGTGGTTTGGGTTCACAAGATCCGAGTCATGCCAGGACTCTGCATTGGCATGGGGCTTCAGACAGGTGGTCATGACCGTGGCAAAGACATCCAGTGTACCTGACATGGAGTGGAGCATGGAGTGGGCCCTGTCAGGATGGGAGTGAGCCTAAGGGGGAGCTGGATGGGGGGGAGATTTTGGCAGCATGAGCCTCGACTGACACACACTTCATGGGTCGGAATACCAAGAAGGTGTGTGACAGTGGTGAGGGTGGCTTTGCCTGTGGGGTGGTGAGGGTGAGCTGGGAGGAGAGGAGAATGTGATCACTCCAGGAGAGAGGAGTGCAGAGATGGACGGAGAGGGGAAAGTCAGATGAGATCAGAGCATCAAGAGTGTGCCCTGCAGAATGAGTAGGGACAGACGGGAGTCTAGAGGGTGAGAGGGAGTTGCTGAGGTCACAGAAAGGTCACGTGGGGGCGTCAACAAGCATGCAGGTGGATGCGTACAGCACCAAGGATGAGGATTTCTGTGTCTGGGGACATGAGTGAGGAGGAGAGGTGAGGACACTCAGAAAGGAAGTAGTACATTTGACCAGTTTTCCCAGACACAGTACGCACTGTTTGAGAATGTCAAGGTGTGGTGGAGAGAGACGTCACACAAGCCATTCCAGAGTGGAGTAGGTCTAAGTAGGAGTGACAGTGGCAGGAATACCCTCAGGGAAGCCAAGGGCACACCCCCCCTGCACAGTAGTGGCGGGCCAAGGAGAGGGTCTCCTGAACATCAGGTAGGAGTGTGTGAAGGATGCAGACAGAGCTGGCCGTCAGACATGTTTCCATGAGACCAAGGATGTCAAGGTGCATAACCTCATGTAAGTGACAGATATCGGAGGAATGCCTGATGCAGCCACAGTGAAAGGAGTGTAATTGTGGAGGAGGTTGACAGCCTTGTAGGACTTACGGGGAGTGCTAGAGATCAGGGGTGCAGCATGTGTAGGAGTTGGAGTGGGAGGCGGAGAAGGTTCATGGGAGGGTGCAGGGAGGCAGTGCAGGATTGATGAGGAGAGAGGAGGGGGGACAGCAGGAGAGGTAAGGAAGTTGATGAGATGTGGGTAGCATTTCTCAAGGAGATTGAGGTTGGCCTAAGGGCCTTGGACTGGGACGCTCCCATTACCATGCACATCAATAGTGGCCTCTGAGGATTGGAAGGAGGCCAGGAGTACACCCCAACGGGTCCCACCATTGATGGTGGAAGAGGAGCAAGGAGAGAGGACAGGGACCATGTGAAGGGTCTATGGGACAGGCAAAGGCATGTATGAGCAGATGTCAGTGAGAGTTAGCTTTGAGTAGGCTCAGATGCACTGGTCAGCAATAGGGTGGGTCGCATTGGAGGGCAGGGTGCCCTCATTTGACTTTTGGCAAGCAGGTGTCGTGAGTAGGGCACGATGGTCTGAACTGTAGAAGTCATGGAAGATAGACCATGAAGAGCAGCATGGAGTGTGAGGGAATGGGGCTCGAAACCAGACGGTACCAAAGCCCACAGGTAGGAGGTGGATGTCAAGGCAACATCCACAGTATGACAGCATGTTGGTTGGCATTTATATACAGAGGACGCATTAGCATGTGGTATCATTGCATGTCAGGCATGTGAAGATGAAACTTGAATGGCTGGGGGAAAGTATAGGAATGGTATGTAAGACATCAGATGAATAGACAGGGGAGTATGAGCAACAATGTAGTGACAAAATGACAATTCAAGGGCAACTTCCATGGTGTCGGGCCATATGTGCACTGTTGCCAGTAGGGATAGTGCTGTGGGCAGATGGTGTTGCACTGAACATACTGGATGGGGCACATGGGTGCCACTATCAACTCTGCCACACACCCCCTTGACAGGCACCCAACATGAATGCTTCACACACACACCATGCACATGGATAATACACACATGCATGTGCACTCACCGGATGATGCCTCGTAATCAGGGAGGTCTCCCACACCTTGGAGTTGTCCCTCGGTGACGTAGGATCCAGCTACGGACTCGTGTGGTGTGAGTTCTATTTCCTGTGCTGGGGACCCACCTCCAGTCACCAAGGTTGCGGCATGACTTGAGGCCAGCTTATCCTTTGCCCTGCGCTTAAGGTCATTCCAGCGCTTCTGGCAATCACTAGCTGTGCGCCTCACTACTCCAAGGGCACTTATTCTGTCAGCAATGGTCTGCCAGTGTGCCTGGCATCTGGCATGTGTGGTCTTGGACCCTGCAACGATGACCATTTCCCAATCATGATCTGACACATACTGAACAAGTGCATTCAGTTCGGCGTCTGTGAAGCTTGGCTTCCTTGATGGGCCGGACTGTGCAGCCGTGCCTGGTGCATCAGCCTGTGCCGGACGTGCACTCTTCCTCTTGCGCTTGGAAGGGGGTGGGGATCCAGAGTGTCCTACGCCGCTGTGGACACTAGGGGCAGGAGCCGTGGTGGACTCAGTACTGGGTGTGTGGGATTGCCCACTCAGCATGGGAGTAGGTGCAGGCATTGGGGGTAGTGGGATGGGGTCAGGCCTGATCTGAGGTGCATGAACTAGGACCGACACAGTCTTGGCAGGGTGTATGAGAGGTGGGGTGGATGGAGCCACACCCTGGCTACGGGGGCCAGCAGATGACCTATCTGGCATAGATGCGCGTGCCCTGATGACACCAATGTGCACCGGTGCACGTGCAGTGGACCTGCTGACCTGGATGTCAGCGATGGGATCACCCTCGGACAGGTCTGGTGCCACAATGGCCTGGTCCGACAAGGGCTGATCAGGGTTGGTATCAGCCACATGACTCTCAACTGGGGGGGGGGGGGCATGGGTGTCCCTGACTGGTCCTCCAGACTGGGGGGGACAGGGGCACCCTGCAAGTCACAACCACGTCCCCTGTTGGATCCTCCACGGCCACCACGTGTGGCTCGGCCACCTTTGCCACCCTTACGGCTTGCACGCCTCCCAACCATGGCACTGATGGTATTGTGCGTATGGGAGTCGGTGTGCACAATTGTCCTGGGCAATTGGGTGTCAAAGGGGTTGGGTACCAGATGGTATTCGTACCCTAGTGCAGTGGCAAGGCTATATGACACCCCTGGGGAAAGATGACGGGTCACGCAACGCACAGGCACCCCAAAAAAGTTAAGGAACGTGCACAATACCCCTCCTAGACCACGTGTGCTGATGGAAAACCCTGCACTACGCTGTGGCATCCAGTAACACAATGAACGTATGCGTGTCACACGCAGCCTAGAATGACCTCTGAAGGGGTAGGCTACACACGGGGCAAGCACAGAAGTTAGATACGTGCGTGACTCACCGTCTGCCAGGTAAAAGAGCGTGAAAAATGAGCGCGTTTGGTTGGCAACACCCCCGCCAAAAGAAGATGTGTACGCTGTCTGAGGAGACAGGACAACAGTAGAAGGGGACACTGTTTGAGGGAACAGGCCCAGGTAAACCAGTACTAGAGGAAAAAGAGAAAAAGCTGTCAGAGGTAACAGGGAGTACGAACTGGAAACGCCGTGAAGTCAATCGCGTGTGAAACGACAAGAAGTACAGAATTCACCCACTCGCTCTCCACGAAAAGCACGTACAAGGAAATGGTGTTCAACACTACCTTTTATACAGGCCCACACGTACAGCGTCACTTACGGCGTGTACGTGCTTGGCCCATGTTCACCAATCACACGCTTTGTCACTTCTGCGTGTGGATCCTTTTTCACCAAACACACGCTTTGACACTCCTGCGTGTAGCTCACTTTTCACCAATCACACGCTTTGTCACTCCTGCGTGTGGATCCTTTTTCACCAATCACACGCTTTGACACTCCTGCGTGTAGCTCACTTTTCACCAATCACACGCTTTGTCACTCCTGCGTGTAGATCCTTTTTCACCAATCACACGCTTTGACACTGCACGTGCAGGTAACTATTGACGCACATATGCTGGGGACGGCTTTTCGCGCGATTCGCTGAGTGTGGGGTTTTCACGTGCAAAATCACTCCCTATCAGGCTGTCCACGCGTTCAAACACGAAAGACCACGCTCCTGGCCAGGAGGCCAAATTAAAGTCCCCCAGAGCCCTGAGCACGCTCCCACCTGCCATCTGCTGCTGCCTGACTGCCTGCTGGCCACGTGCCCCACAGTGCTGGTGGGTGGGGGTGGTGGGAGACATGGGTGGGGGCCTGGTGAAGGGTGCCCCTGGTGGATGGGGGGTGGGGGTGGTGGGAGACATGGGTGGGGGCCTGATGGCAGGTGCCCCTGCACTGCTGGGGGGTGGGGGTGGTGGGAGACATGGGTGGGGGCCTGGTGGAGGGTGCCCCTGGTGGATGGGGGTGCAGGGGGACATGATCAGGTGTGCAGGGTAGTCCACTGTTTTGTGGGCTGCCTGCAGGGGCCGTGGAGGGTGTACAGGGTACACCTGTGAGGGCCCACCCAGCCTATTCGCGTGTGATAATTCCCGCGTACCCCTGTGATACACGTTCCCTGGCCTATCGCGTGTTCTACTTCACGCGTCCCCCTGTAATACACGTTCCCTGGCCAATCGCGTGTTGAACTTCCCGCTACCCCTGTAATACACGCACCCTGGCTGTTCGCGTGTGATAATTCCCGCGTACCCCTGTCATACACGTTCCCTGGCCTATCGCGTGTTCTACTTCACGCGTACCCCTGTAATACACGTACCCTGGCCAATCGCGTGTTGGACTTCCCGCTACCCCTGTGATACACGCACCCTGGCTGTTCGCGTGTGATAATTCCCGCGTACCCCTGTAATACACGTTCCCTGGCCTATCGCGTGTTCTACTTCACGCGTACCCCTGTAATACACGTACCCTGGCCAATCGCGTGTTGGACTTCCCGCTACCCCTGTAATACACGCACCCTGGCTGTTCGCGTGTGATGATTCCCGCGTACCCCTGTAATACACGTTCCCTGGCCTATCGCGTGTTCTACTTCACGCGTACCCCTGTAATACACGTACCCTGGCTGTTCGCGTGTGGTGATTCCCGCGTACCCCTGTAATACACGTTCCCTGGCCTATCGCATGTTCTACTTCACGCGTACCCCTGTAATACACGCACCCTGGCTGTTCGCGTGTGGTGATTCCCGCGTACCCCTGTAATTCACGTTCCCTGCCTAGTCGCGTGTAGTACTTCCCGCGTACTCATGATTTGAAGATTGCCCGCTTTGCTTTCCTTGTTTGCCTGCCCTGTGAAGTGGTCCAGGGTTAGCGCAGCCCTTAGCGATGATTTAGCGATTTTGATGGCTTTTCCTTGCGCGAGGGCGTTCTTGGGGGCGTTACTGGCGCTGCTGCAGGCTCGCTGCGATTCTCTGCGCCACGGCTGGTTTGGGAGCTTGAAATCAATGAATACGCTGTGCGCGGAAATCTGTTTTAGCGCACGTGCCTGGCGCAGACTATCGCAGGCGCACGCTGTGCGCCAGCCGCGTGCGCTACTTGTGCGCTGGATTCTATGAATTAGCCTGTTAATGTCTTTCTGCAAACCACCAAAATAGGCAGTTTTAAACTCATTGGAATTGGGATCAAAAGATACATCAAAATGGAAAAAGCTCTTTTAAGTCTTGAAGAAATTGGTGAGGTGACGTATTTGGCCCAGCTATAATCGTGTATGCAACTATTTTTGCCTCCTGTAATGACTGGAATGGAGAAAAATGATGCCTAATCTCTTTGTCAAATTCTGCCCATGACATGTTCTGCTGTTCATTTAAACCCCTGATGATGCTCGCTGTGGGAGCATCTAGAGGTAAGTGAAAGTATTGTCTGTATTGTTCCTTAGGTATGTTTAGGGCTTTACGTATATTGTGCACTGCTTCTAAGAGGTCCTCTATACAGCACTCCCCTCCTTTTTTGAACAGTTTGATCAGGCCTTGAATGATTTCATTATCGTGATAGGGCTACTTGGCGCTATATTTGGGATTGCACTACTCTGTGGTTCAACCCTTGTCTCAGGTGTATGGGATTGGCGGCAACCCCCAATGGGTGTGTCACACCCCCCAAAGGTGCTGAAACCAAGCTCAGACACCCGCACAGTCACTGTGGCACTATATTTCCGTGTAGAGATGGAATCCACCTCAATCCCATTGAATGTGGTGCCCTTTCGTTTGTCTTTGTCTCGCTTGTCCCTTTCTTGAAACATTTTAGCTATCTCTTGTTCAACAGTCTGAAGCTCACCTTCTTTCTCTAAATTCTGTTTTTGTAAAACTTGTATTTCCGAAATGGCCTCATCTCTATCTTGTCTAATGTGACCTACCAATGCTTTCAAGTGTTTTAATTCTTGCTCACTGTCCTCAAATAATTGTTTTCCTTTGAGACAATTGAGTGTCAAATCCTTTACACAATTCTTTACACTTGGACTGCATTTCCTTTTGACATACCTCCAGTTCTGCTCTTAACTTTTTCTCCTGTTCACTAGCTCCATCTTATTCAACTTTTAGTCTGCTAATTAACTTGGCATCATTTTCTTTCATTTTGCAGGGACCTATATAAAATGAACCATGTTTTGGCATATAGCCGTATCAGACAATCTTTCTCTGCAGGTTTATCAGTGGTATTTACTAATCTCAGAAGACAGACCTGAATTATGCTACCTTCTTCAAAAATATCATACAATGGTTCTTTCTGAACTTCCCCATTGATACGGTCATGACACTCTGTGGCATTATTTGATGACTATGTTACATGTGCATATCATTTTGCCTCCAGATATTGCACCAACTCTGGGAATGTGGCATTCATTTGAGACATTCTGATATTCACTTTCAGTGTCACACTGCTCTCACAAAATGATTTCCTTTTAATGCACGTATGGTAGTGTTAGACACACCTGGCACACCCAGTAGATGCTCTACAGTCTATTTTCCCAGCCAACGCACCATTTCTGTAAGAGATTTGTCTTATTGGTGTAAATTCGGGATTTGGCTGTATTTTTGTTACCGTAAAAATGTTGGTGGTAAATTGACGGTAAACCGGCCGTACATTTAGAGTGAGTTTGGTATCACTCTATTTTAGTGACTATATATTGTTAGCTTGTATTGGTTGTAATTTTAGTGGTATCTTACTTTGTGGTATTTTCAGAATTATGTTATTCTTGTGGTATAGTGGTGAGCATGTTATTTTTTTATACTACAACCCCATCATAAACAAACCTTTCCTTCCTATTTGAATGTCTCCTAGTCGCCTGTAGAGAGGACCCAGACTTATGACACTTCAGAGAACCCAATGAGTTTATTCAAGACGCCACCTATGGTTTGTGGCTGGTGTTACTGGCTTATGTACATCCAGTAATCTATGTGCCTAATCTGGCACTCCTTCCCCTCCGCATTCAAGGAAGGAATCATTCATTACACTTACACACACACCTTCCTACCTTGTAAATATTTAATTACTTGCTCTTGTTTGCTATTTTAACTAAAGTGGTAAATTGGTAAATGCAATACTGCACTGATATACACATCACCTCTGCGCTTCACATATTTAAATTATTCACAGATGCATGAATGACACCAAAGTCTCTGTTTTTTTCTGCACTATGTATTACATGACAGTTACAAACCGCAAAACATCATACCACATGATATTTACAGCATCAGTTGCAAGATATACAATAACAACAGAAACTAGCAGGTATTTTACAAACACAAATTTATGTTCTCACACCTTGAACATAGAGAGAAAAATAAACATATATTTTTTAACCTCCCTGCACTGCCAATAAATTCAAGCAACACATGTACATCATTCTATTTTTTCCTCACTTGATACTAACTCACCAAGGTCGGTGAAATCTAAAATCCACGCACGACCTTGCTGTCTTGACAGACGCAGACCTAGTTCCAAACTTCCTCATATGTATGTGGAGCTGCCAGTTGATTAGATTCATAGCCAGCGCTCAACACACTTGGAGTTCAACAGATATGGCACTGTCCGTCTCCTGGTCCCAGCACAAATTGCCACCTCCCTTCTCTTCATTCCTCAAGAAAACTCTAATTCAGCCCTCTGTTGACGTGGTTTATCCACCTACAATTCCTACCAATCAGAACAACAAGAATGTGCCTTGTGCCAGCCTTCGATTTTCAAGACAATGAAGACTTCATTTGCAAAGCAACTGTTTCTTCTCATTTCCTGCATTTTACATGTTTCTGTTCTCCACAAGATGAAAAAAATGCTAGTGGGCACTTCCTCATGGAAAAATGAATTTCAAACAGTGCACCCAAAACATGGACTGTATTTCATTGTGCACAGAAGAATGCATTATAATGTTAGAGAAGTTGAAATTAGTACTTTAGTAAGGCAGTTAGTACAGAGTTAATCATTTATGTATTCTAATGCAGTTTTCACACATGCAAGGCATAAATTAGTTTTCAAAAATGGATTAGCAGAGTTTGCTAATTAAAATGTTCTTGATTAGCAAACCCTTCCATTTGATTAGCAATGTTGTACTAATATTTGTTATGTCACCAGAAGTTATTTGCATCCAAAACATCAAATTAGGTTAATCCTGCATGTTTGTGTGAAGTAGGATATTAGTGAGGCGAATCAGGCCTGACAAATTCTTTAAAATTCCACTAGACCTGCAGGTTAGGTAATTTAGTTTGCCTACTCGACCTGAAAAAAATGCATTCTACCCATAGCAACGGGTGACAAAAAATGTAAATGCACTTTCTGTAAAATGGTGCATGTCACCACAAACCCACTTTGTTTGGTTTACTGCTGCCAGCTATGCATGGTGAAACGTATTTGACATTAACTGAAAACAAAGTAAATGTTACTTACATAGAAGTTTCACACATCCCCTACAAATGGTACTCGCCCTTCATAAAATCTACTTGAGTGGGCGAGCGAAGTTTGCAGTTTCTGGATGAGTGTCTGTAAAATGTACAGGGTTAGCTGCATGAATGGGTAAAAATAAATATATAAATATGATCAAAAGGCAGATGCTAATATATAATGCAATCATAATATCACAGAGCAAAGTGAGCTCGGGAGGCTAACTACAGTGTGTGGTATTGCAGTAGATTTATCAATCTACAGTCTGGATGGTGCTATTGATAATTCTTTCGCATAAACATCTAGTTAGCTTTGTGTATTCCTTATGTAAGAGGAAAGAAAGTGTAAGACTAAGCAGAGTAGATGGCAAAGCAGGCAGAGAACCAGTCAAGCTAGGTGGAATACTGTAGTTTGCTGCGATCTCACCCTCACGGTCATGTGTTAAACACTAGTTGCACAGATAAATGCAACCAGCATGTCACAACTAGATTTGACATTAAAAGCAGTAGGCCATGTGATCAGGGTCATTTTCAAAATGGTTCACTCATGAATGTGATGCATCTTCCACAACAACAACAAACGTGTAGTTGACACTGAGATTTAGAAACAATAACCTAAACATTACTGTAAACCATGGAGATAATGTAGTGCTTTACAGAAGCAATACTGTAGTTATGCATTATGCAACAACTTCAAATTGTTAGGTATGGAATTGCATGACTGTTTATTTATTTTTGTAGGCAGAGGTTCACAAGGAACATACCTCAGGGCAACAAACAATTAAATCAAGCATAGCATAACACATCGTAGTGGTTACAGAATATAGTTCGAAAAGTGGTTATAGAGCATCGACGGATACAGACGTACACAGCAGAGATCACGGTGCATGGATGGAGACTGGAGACAAGCCAGATCCGGGCGTGTTCTCACTTTGGTTGTTGAGATACGTATTAAATTCGCTCCAGATGTTCCTGTGTCGAGATTGGGCAGGTAGCATTGTCAGGTATTCCTCCTCACAGTTCCGCGACCATCTGAGCATACCCAGCCATTTCTGAGAGGCCGGTGGGGAGGAGCGCTTCCAGTTCTGAAGTATACATTTTTTGGCAATCCTGCAACTTATATTCAAAAACTTTTTCAAGCGCTTAGTTTTGTCAGACCTCCAGACCCCAAACAGAAATGCCAAAGGATTGGGATCAATTACCGTTTCAGTTACTGCACTTAGTGTATGAAGGACACTGTCCCAGTAATCGGACAATTTGTTACAGGTCCAGAACATATGTAAGTGATCAGTATCCACTGCCCTGCAGCGTGGGCAGAGGTGCACCTCAGAGCGAGCAAACCCCGATTTCCTGCGTGGTGTATAGTAAAGCCTATTGAGAAGCTTATATTGCATGGCACGAAAACGGAAATTGAGGGACACTTTTTGTGTGTGGCAGCACATGTCCTCCCACAATTCATCAGGTATTTCTAGACCCAGTTCAGCCGACTATCCATCGCGCGCCCCAAGAGCTGGAGTGGGGATGATGTCTTGTAGGATTTGATACAGTGAAGAGATGATGCCCCGTGCACCGCCCGAGTTGGCGATGTAGGCTATCGCCGGGTTATCTGGGGGCTCATCCGGAAAGGAGGGCCACATGGTGTGGAACGCGGCGCGAAGCCTGTAGTATTGAAAAGTCTCTAGGGGGATCTGGTGTGCCCCGGTCTCCAAGTTTGGGGACCTATGAATTTGCCTTCGGGATAGAAGTCGGACAGCGCCCGATACCCCAGTGCACCCCAGTGTCGGGCCAAAGCTGTATCAAGCGTGGGCTCCAGGCCAGGAAAGGCCCACACGGGAAGCCATTTGTAATATGGGGAGGGCCCACTTGTCGGGTGTAGCAGACGTGACCAGGCATACAGAGTCGCAGCAATGAGGTCGACGGAATCAGATGTGTAGCGTCGATGTAGTATCAAGGACATCAAGTTAATACCAAGGGAAGCAAGCCGATCCAGTTTGACATGTGGGCGCACTGGGGAACCCGGGTACCAATGAGTAGCATGCTGGGCCTGGGCCGCAATCAAGTATAGTTCTAGGTCCGGAGCAGCAATACCACCCCGTTTGTATGAAAGTGCCATGTCAGTCCACTTCTTGCGCACCGCACCGAAGTGCCAGAGAAATTGTGCACAAAGCATATGCAATTTAGTGAAGTAAGCCCTCCCAGGCCATATAGGAATGTTGCAAAAGGTGTATAAGAGCCTGGGGAGCAAGATCATTTTAATAAGGGATAGACGACCAGCGACGGACAACGGAAGAGTGCGCCATCGTGAAATTTTGGTCTCAACTGTTCGTTCTACAGCTGAGTAATTATCTGCAAGCAAGGTGGGCTTAGTGAGAGACATCTGCACCGCAAGGTATCTATCACCCACCTTAGGGGCCCAATGCAGGGGATACTCGGTGGTGGGCTGCAGGGTAGCTTTAGTGAGCTGGAAAATCTCCGATTTGGAATAGTTAATCGTAAATCCGGAGTGGGTGCCGATCCGGGTGATGTCTCTCAGTATGGGATCTAGATGGGTTGTGGGATCTCTGACGTATAGTAGGACATCGTCAGCATATAGAGATATTATTTCAGGATCGTCAACCAGTCGTACTCCTTTACGCAAGTGACATGCACGGATAAAGTCTGCCATCGGTTCTATCACCAGAAAAGGATCGGGGAGAAGGGACAACCGTGTCTGGTGCCTCTGAATAGCGTGAACATCTCGGATGTTAGTGAGTTGACTCGTACCTGCGCAACGGGGGAAGTGTATAATAGTTTAATGAACCCTATCATGTTAGGGCCAATGCCCATTGTTTCGAGGACCAGCCACATGTATTTCCAAGAGACCATATCGAAGGCCTTCTGAGCGTCCAGTGTAACCGCTACGGCCTGGACGTCTTGATCTCGATGGGACATGACATTGAATAATCTCCTGATGTTATGGGAGGTGGACCTGCCGGGGACAAAGCTTGCTTGGTCCTCTTGTACCAAGTGCGTCATAATGGGCAGAAAGCGGTTAGCAATGATCTTAGCAAAGATCTTTGTGTCTAGGTTCATGAGGGAGAGAGGTCTATAGGACCCGCACTCGTCCTCAGGTTTACCGGTTTGAGAAGTACTGTGATGGCCACTTCCCGCATGGAAGGGGGAAGGATAGCGGCTCGGAGTGCCTCATTCCAGACCTCCAACAGCCGGGGGGCCAGAATAGCTAAGTGCTCTCGGTAGAAGTCCACAGTGAGGCCGTCAGGTCTCGGGGCCTTGCCTTTAGGTAAGTCTGAGATAGCCGATACTATCTCGTCTAGCGTAAACGGGGCATCCAACTGGTCCCGGGTCTGTGGGGAAATTTCCGTGGTGGGGATCTGGTTGAGGAGTTCTCGCATATGTTGTTCAGTATGCTCTACGGGCTGGGAGTAAAGGGATCTATAGAACTCGGTAAATATATCCAGTATTCGATGGTCCGCCCATTGAACGTCACCATTCCGATCTTTGATGGAAGTGATCTGCGTACGGCCCAATTCCCCCCTCACAAGTGTCGCAAGCATTTTACCGGGCCTGTCCCCCTCCCCATATTTCCTAGCGGCCTGCGGGCGGCTGAAATAATGAACTTCGCTGGTAGCTAAAGTGTTAAACACCTGGAGCTCGTCAGAGATTTGGGCCAGAGTGGTGGGGTCAGTCCCGGAGGAGCAACATTGCTCCAACCTTTTCAGTTTGGCCTCAGATCGCCCAAGGGTGGCTCTAATAGCTTTCAACACCCCCGCCTCCCGGGAGATAGACATACCCCTAATGTAAGCCTTAAAGGCCTCCCATCTGACCGCAGCAGACGTGTCCTGAAGAGAGTTAAGCTCAAAGAAGGACTCAATGTCAGCTAGTATCTCCGATTTAAACACAATGTCTTTTAGAGCTTCAGACTTAAAGCGCCAGTGCAGAGTGTTGGGATGGGAATTCCCAGTCCTAAGGACAATGTGATTGGAGCGTGATCCGAGAATGTGCGGGGCAAAATGCGTGTATCTTCCACCCTACCCATGACCTCTCTGGAGACCAAAACAGATCTATCCTGGACGAACTATCGTGTACAGAAGAGTAATAGGTGTAATCCCGCTGCTGGGGGTGAAGTGTTCTCCAGGTGTCACAAATGTTGAGTGACTGCATGTGGCCATGCAGCCTGCGTGCTGCACCAGACAGAACTCTGGGTGCCGTGGCAGTTCTGTCCAGGGCAGTGTCCAGTATAAGGTTCAGATCCCCCCCCCATATGATCTGCACCCCCACGAAGCCCAGCAGTATGGTAGTTACAGTGTCAAAGAATTCCGGAGAATCTACGTTGGGACAGTAAGTGTTAACCAGCAAGTACTCTTTATTGACCAGTGTACAGTGTAATATAACATAACGACCCTCAGGATCGACATAGCTTTTATGCAGCACAAACTTCATTGATTTGTGGATCATTGTGAGAACGCCCCTAGATTGTGTGGAGTAAGAGGTAAAGAACCTGGCAGAACCCCATGATGGGGCAACAGCCCTCGGAATGAGTCCATCGGAGTGTGTCTCTTGTAGAAGCAATATCTTGCAATTGTATCTGTTGGCATATGCAACGATCTTACGGGCCTTAGTGTGGTTGCTCAGTAGCCATTTCAGAGGTAGGTATCTACAGATACAGTGCCCACAAATCAGTGAACATCCCAGCTTCCATGATGGTATGAGCTCCCAAAGTTGGAACAGCAAGTGGGCATGTGGCCCTTCAGCATGCGCACCGCGAAACCTTGTGTGCCTTTTTGTAAAACAACCCCTTTCCCACCCCCCACCCTCACCACTAACCATAGATCAGCAGTGTGAACATCACCCACCCTTAACAGCGCGCAGTTGGGCCGTCCCCGACCTGGCCCAATCTGCCCCGAGGCCCAACTGGGGCTAACACATACAAACAGAGCAGCCTTACCAGTACCACAGTGCAGATTAAGTAAACAAGTTCAATAAATGTCCACAGTCCGTGCCATTCACAATTGATTAGCGTTCACACAGCCGTCTCCAGAGCCCTGAAGCGGTATTTGCATCTCGATGAATTACACCGCCTCATCAGGGATGGTGAAAAAGTACCGTTTGCCCTAATGAGTGAGTTTAAGACGAGCCGGGAATAAGATGGCATGTGGTACATTTCGTTCCCTGAGCATTTTCTTGACGCCAAGGAATTGACGTCTCTCCTGCTGCACCGCCACCGAAAAGGCTGGGAAGATTCTGATGGTGTGAGACTCCAGTCGCAGCTCCCCTTTCTCCCGTGACAAGCGAAGCATGAGGTCCCTGTCACGATAATTAAGAATCTTGGCTATAATGGGTCTAGGGCTGTCGCCAGGTCTGGGTCGCGGGGCAAGGGCCCGGTGAGCGCGCTCCACCGTGAAATACAGGGAGAGGTCTGGATCCCCCAGCAAGTCCTTGATTAGTTGTTCGACTGCATCTTCCATGTGCCCCTTCAGGGCAGTTTCAGGGACCCCAATGATGCGAAGGTCGTTTCTGCGGGAGCGGGACTCCAAGTCATCGCATTTTGCTTTAACACTCTTCATGTCGCGCGATAAGGTGGCCACAGTGTCCTGAAGTACATGTATCACATCTTCATTAGTGGAGATCCGGTTTTCAGCCTTAGTAATTCTAGATCCAGCCTGCTCTACACGGGTCTTGAGCGAGGCGACATTCACATTGATATCGTCAAGCTTCTCATGAAAGGAGGCAAAGTTTTTAGCCATTGAATCCATCATGGCAGTGAGGTCCGGCGCCGCCACCCCCGGATTAGGGTCGTTGTCAAGTTCTTCCTGCGGAGGCGTCATATGGCCCACCTCCGATCGAGGGACCGTCTTAGTGAATTTGTCCATGGCACCCCCTTTAGCAGATCCTTTGGAGCAACTCGACATGGCCGGAAGGAGGAGGAGGTAGCAGGATGAAGGGAGTGGGCTCCGGCAGCGTAACGGGCTGCCGCAGGCACAGTAAAAGCTTGGTCAGTCCAGCCAGTGAGTCAGGTATTGAAGAGATCCCGTGAGTGCGCGACAGCCGTCCCCGCCGGCTCGCGCCAGGCAGCCCAGCCCAGGCCCCCCGCGGCTGAAGACGGGCCGCTGACGCACCTTGGTCGTCAGCGGCCTAGGCCCCCAGCGGAAAGGATTGTCTGGTGGGGCCGGGGCAGGAGCGAGCCGGCCCACGAGTGTAGTGTGTGCCCCAGGGTGCCAGGGGTAGAGCAGCCAGCAGCGAGTCCGACGGGAGGCACTCGGTCAGGCCACGATGAGAACAGGGCCCAGCGAAGGCCCAATGGCGGCGAGACACGGCGGGACAGAGATCTCCAGTTCCGAGGGTCCGATTTCTCCCAAAACTCGACGTGGGGATAGAGCTTGTTGGCCGCAGTGCAGGGAATGTAGCAGGGACACAGGATCTAAAGCAGAACCGCAGATATCAACGGGTAAAACGCGGCTAGGCATGGAGCTCTTGCACTAGGCAGCCATCTTGCAGGCTGCTCAACAGCGCCCCCCTTGCATGACTGTTTTAAATAAAGTTACAAATACTTTGCAAAGAGGATATAGTTAGCTTAATAAAAGTATCATCCAGATTACTTCTGGTTATCAATTGTTACAAAAAGAAAGGAAATATTGCCTAGGAATCCCGCACAGACCTTTGGCACTTAAGAGTGAAGGAGATGATTACTATTACACTGGCTTTCCATTGGCCCCTTTGAACTTGGGAGTGAACAGAGAAGAGTATGGCGAGAGCCTTGATAGCCAGAGGAATTCAGGGTGAGCAGTGCTTTTATTGAATGAGGCAACTTAAATAGCTAACTGCGCTACGCAAGTGTCAATTTAATTAGCAAGCCTACAGAATTGCATAGCAAATTGCTGTGCGACACTGCCTATTTTATGCCTTGCACATGAAATATCCAATATAAATTGTGCACCTCTTTCTTTTAACTGGCAGCCCACTGGCCCTCATTACAACCCAGGCGTTAAGGGGTTAACAGTGCCGTAAAAGGTGTCGGCGCCGTTAAACCTTTAACGCCTGATTACGAGGTCACTTTGCTGGTGGCACTTTAACGCCTGCTTTTAGCAGGCGTTAAAAAACCAACCCGCAAAGGGACCTATGAACTAATTACGGCACCATAATTTACGGTGCCGTAATTAGCGCCTTCCCAAGTCCCATTGAGCCCTATGGGGCAAAAATGGGAATGGGGAAGGGCCATGGCGGCATAGGGATTTACCGCCCAGCCAACCTTGGAATGGGGCGGTATTTCCCCATTCCACCATGGCGGACTCGTTACAACACCGGCACCAACCATGGTGCTAATAGCGCCATGGTTTAGCGCCGGGGTTGTAATGAGGGCCACTGTGTTTTTTATGTGTTCTGACAACTTTGCCTGCTGGTTGTTACTGAAATAATGCCTGCAATTTTAAAAACTGGGCCTGGCTGTTTTTCTCTGCTGTATGTTGTATGCTGGCAATAAAACCCCACATGTCCTTGCATATGGCTGCACCTCCATGCTGCATGTTGCATGGCAATAAAACCCCATATATATCCTTACACACCCATCACACTTCCCACTCTGTGCACTCTACAGCCTTCCTTCTCTCCCCTTCTGCATTCTTCTAGATATGTTTGCTGTGGGTGATTTGGAAATTTAAATGTGGCAACTATATTGCATAGTATTCTTGTGGTCACATGTTGTCCACATGAACAACTTGCTCCTCTTCCTCATCACAGTACTTGAGGATTTCTGAACCTTGGAGTCCAAGGAAGTTTCAAATGATTTTTGATCACATGGTTGAACAGTTGCAATACAATTACAATCACTATAAACATCATATGTTTCACATGTTCTAGGTATACATAAAGAAGGAATAGGGTTATGTTGAATTAGAGTGTTTCTCAGAGTTTTAAAATGGTATGGTTTTAAAAGCGAGCAGCAAACCCTCAGCAACTCTGGAATTAAAGGATCTTCTTCACAATAAAAAGAAGTACACTGCTTCGCTCCTTGTGGAGTCACCACTCTCCCCTGACAGTCATCTCCTCCCATGTGATCCAGCTTAGAATACCACCCCCATGGTCAGGATCAGGTAGTGGCTGCCTACCCTTGGCCACATGGAAGGAAACTTTAGGCTGGAGATCAGTGATGACTCTGCAGGATTGATCCCCCAACCCTCAAGGATACAGTCTTGCTAGCAGCAGCAAGGGCTTTCTGGCTGGTGGGAATACACATAGCACTTGCACAACTGAAGTGGGTTTACAGGGCTGACACATGTGTGATATTGATTGGTGTGGCTGTGATAATTATGAGAAATGCTATTCACAGACCGTCACTCATGTTTGCTTTTATTTAAATTCAAAAAGAGGGCAGGGAACCCCTCTGCAAGAACGAACATGGCATGATAACCTGTTCTGTGGGAATGTACCGACTCAGAGTTCACAGGCACATGTTTTAGCTCAATTTACCTTTCACAAAGGAGGAATATCTATTTTCATACCAGTCTTTTATCCCGCCCACGTGAGCAGTCCAGCACCAAAATACTAGGCAATCCTCTTTTGAACAAGAGTACCAACAGCAACCCCAGAGACGTGTTTCTGCCTAGTCGGGCCTCATCAGTGAGGTGGAGCTTTGCCTCTCTGAGCACAATGATCAAGGGGTCCACATCTGGATAACCCTAGGTAACCTAGGGTGACCAACTTTAAGTTTGTTTTTACATTCAAAAAGAAGTCAGGGCTCCCCTCTGCAAAAAACAACACAGCTTGATAACCTGTTGTGTGGGAATGTACCCACTCAGTGTCTGCAGCCACATGTTTTAACTCTCTGTACTTTTCACAAAGGAGGAATATCCATTTGCATATCAATGTTTGTCCAGCACCTAAATGCTAGGCAATCCGCTTTTGCACATGACTACCAACAGCCACCCCAGACACGTGTTTCGGCCTAGTCTGCTTAAATTTATATTTAAAGTTTCACGTGTCACAGGACAGTAACCACATAACTATGGGGTTTTGGAATAGACGTGCATATCTTAAATGCAGCCTATGTGCTGCAGTGAGTTGGGCTGTCACTGCAGCTGTCAAGAGGGTACCTATGCCTTCATCCTTCTCTGTGTCATGGGAGATCAAGGGCTGCAGATCAGGATACTGGTTCAGATGTGCCTGATATGGTTTTGGGCATGGAGTTTGTGGAGAGGGGGATCTGGTCAGCAAACCACCCTCTCTGAAAGAAAATTACCCACACCCTCTCATATTTAAATGAATTTAAACAGCCAGGGCTTCTCCATCCTTGCCAGATGGCAATCCTTCACAAGAGAACAGCAGAAAAAGCAGTGCAATATTTTCTTTCACATTCACAGAACAAGTATAGCATGCCCAGCCACTGTACAGGCACAAGGACAAAAAGGTAGCATGCACTGACACAGCAGTCCACACTCCACACCAAACCAGTGAATATTCATTCAACCAGCATCAGGGACACAACGAGACCAAAGCGTCAGTGGGCAGGGGAGGCTAACACATCAAATGGTAAGGGAGTGACTACCTTTAGAGACTGGTGCCACATTCCCATTGCCCTAAGGAATGTGTTTGGGAACCAGTGTCAAATTACTATCCAATAGTGCAATTGTATGCATATTGGGACAATGACATTTCCAAAAACATGACATTTTTAAATAAAAACATCACATTTTGATGGTACCCTTGAGCATGGTAATGAGTGGTTGTGGTATGTGAGTGGTTGGGTTTGTTAGTTGGTAGTTTGTGGTTGATAACCAGCTGCATATTACCATAATCCCTTTTACGATTTAGCAGTGCTATAGTTGCAGTTCCTTTGAAGTGTAAGTGGGTAGTTAGAATGGAGGCCCCAGGAAACTGATTCGATACTATGGGCCCATAATTTGTGCCATGGCACATTGTCACTCGACATATCCTACCCTAGCCCAAAACACATCATAACACAAAACTCGTTTGGCATACATTTCCCTAAACATCACACTAATCCACACAGATACACCAAAACAATTCCTCACGCCCCTTAAACACCACTATAAAAGACACCGGAGACAACCACACACACACAATTTAATTAGCAACTGTGGACTCGTTTTTAGAAACGTTGCACTTGTGCAAATGCACTCTTGCACTGTATTAGAACTAGCAGAAAAACCTTGGGCAAAAACCTATTCTTTCAATGCACATTTGCACCTGGGCAAAATTCTCTTTATTGTGTTACTCACTGTAATTGCCTTGGAGGCAGACGCAAGTTTGCTAGTAAATTGGAGATGTATGGGCATCTTTCAGTTAGAAGTGCCACATTGCAGTGTCCGTTGTAAAGCGATTCACGCATAAGAAAGGCATTGCTGATACCCAAAGACCCAGACTCACTTCCTTCATCATCTGCATTTTATCCTGCTCACTGCACATCTCAAGTATTGCAGGTTCCTTCCGAAATGGACCAGAATTTTGTAGAGGTAGGCCTTTAGCCCTTTTAGCCCAATGGTGCTGAGCCCCTGATCAGAATAACTGTGGCATCAGTGTGTGACAGGTACAAGAGCTCAGTTTGCCAAAAAGCAACACAGTGAGTGTCTGAAAACCATCAGTCTTAAGCGGTTACCCTCTCTGCACGAACACTAACACGCCAATTGAAATTGCATATATAATTTGCCTCCAAACAAGGACAACCACCACTAAGGCTATTTCTGATTGGATGCTTTCTTGGCTTTTCTATGGTAGTCATGTGCTGCTACTTATCTTTCAACAGCTTGAGCAACGCTTCTTGGTAGATGTAGTTGCTTGGTGCAAAATGCCAATTCTGATAGCAGGTATTCCCGTAGGTCAGCATGAAGTTATTTCGGAGATGTAATTGCTACACAGAATTAGGAATTATGAAAGTGCTGATTGCAGTATAACACAGTTTAGTGGCACTACACTATTCATTGAAAAATATGTTTGATGTTTTCTTGTGCATTTCAAATGACACTGGTTACAGATAGTGGCATGTGAGAAGCATTTGTCCCAGCTGCACATTTTTGAGAAGACACGCTGGTCACAGCGCTGGATGCCGATACATGGCTAATGAATATCAATGAGGAAGACCTGTTTTTTGCAGAGAAAATAGAGATGTGAACTGCTGCCAACAGCTGCATCCGGCTACCTCATTGAAAGGTTGCAGAACCATGCACTGCTGTTTCGAGTAGGCGGGTCACTGGGAATTTTTGATGTCTGGAAACAATATTAAGGATTCAGGGAGATTGTATTTGTTAACAACGATTACCCAGTACAAAACATTCAGTGATCTGAGTGGCCACTACCAGAGGTTACTTCTGTAAATAGGTGGAGGTGAGTTCATGGTTGCATTTCACAGATTTCCACCAAAAGGAATCATACAAGTTCAATGTTCTAGTTTAGAGACATCTAGCAACAGGATGTTAGAATATTGATAATGTCATTTTAGGTTTTCCCAGTGGTCGCCACAGTGCCATTTAGGAGGTACACCTACTGGCTGCTTGGTGTCCACCATTTGAATATCTGGAAGTTCCAAAACTCCAGGTTCTGGTTCCAGGTGTTTCAGTAACTTGGCAAGGTGTATTTTGGAGATGCAGTTTCTGATTGCACAGTATCAAGGCTTACATCACCAGGTAGACTGAAAAGTGGCAAGCCCTCATGGAGCAGCTCAGTAGATTGTGTAGCTCAGAAAATGTTATCTTGTTAGACGTGTTCTCTGGACTCATGGCATTTGGAGTGATTGTACCAGGAATGTTGGACATTGCATATGCTAATATCTTCTAGCAGAAGAGAACTGTGTATCTTGGTAGATGTAGTGTCTGACATATTGTTATATGGCATCACTGCACAAGGAAATATGAAAATACAGATTCTGGTTCCTGTTATCCCACTAGTTATCACAATGCATTCTGGGAAACATAGTGTTTTTATTTTGTGCAGCCTAAATGGAACTGACTACTGATACATAGAGCTACTCCCAATATAACTATACATGGCACACTGAACCTGTTGCAGGCGAAAGCATTTTGAAGCACAACCATTATATTCGGTTTGCCAACCCTCCACACTATTTTATTTTATTTTAAGCCTTTTAGTTTGGTCCCATTGTGACAATTAAATTCTGCCCCTGCAGGGGTACAGGCTAAAGTACCCACTCAGCCCCACACATCGACAAACCAAGAGCCAGCACAATCATAGAAGTAAAACAGGCAAAGTTAAGAGATACACCTCTTTCACCCTTTGTGGTACATGGGCCGAGGGAAGGCTATACTTTCAAGACAGGTATGGTTGTGGCTCACATCTCTGCTGTTCCTGGCAAAAGTCAATCTGATCTAGGACCCCTGGCTGAGGACAAGTCACTGAGTCCTGAAATACCCATCAGGATAGAAACAACCCTGCCCATGATCTTGGGTTATGTTTCTATGCCAACAGGAACCCTGAGATCACTGAACCTGGTGCTAACACAATAGTCACCTCAATGGACACTGGGCCCCCTCTCTCAAGAGTGGGCACCTCAAGGGACTTTTGGTTGTATGGGGAGCTACCATGAACACCCATTCCTTGTGCTCTATGATGGAGGATGAACCAGGGACACCACCCTCAAGCACTCCCTCCTTTCCTGCTCTTAGAGCTTCCACTCCTGTAACTGCTGTGACTATCTCTGGGACAGTGAGGCTATTACCCAAAAGACACCAAACTGGAATGTAGTTCATGACTGCAACACAGTGCAGGGAGGTTTCACTCCCCCAAATAAGCCCTACTGTTTATCATGGGACAATACTTCAAGCTAACAAGTTTACCTGCAGTTTTGTCCCTTGGGTGCACTGCTCTGCTTTCACTAGTCGCCCGATAGCTGTTACACTAGCAACAGTGCCACTGAAGTTGGGAGACTTTTCCCCATTTCCCGAGACATGGTCCAGAAATATCTGAGTCTTGGCAGTAACGAGGGCCCCCTGAAAGGACCTGGTACTGTTTCCATTCAGAGAAGGGAGCATTTGGCCACTCATTGGCCTAGTGGGACTTCATATAATAAGATGCCCACATTGACTGTTGTCTCCTCATCAAGGGGACAAACAATCACAATGAGCTGCTTGTGCTTCCCCTTGCAGGCTGGATTACCCTTCCTAGGTGTCGAATCACCATGCCATAACAAAACCTGGTTGTAGAGTTTGTGGGTGCCTCTGTTCTACAAGTGCTCACACTATGCTTTCCCGTGAGATGTGATGTACCGCAAGTCTGGGATCTGCCTTTGGGATTTTGGGGACCTTTCATGGATGAAGGGTCAGAACCTCTGTCCTTTCCCCCCTATGTGTATCATAATTAGTTGCCTCTGACTTCAGTGCATACATCTTAACCTTTTTGTGGACTTGAGTATTCATGAACCTGCCTGCAGCATTCTCAGGCTCCACAGTCTTGATGTCAGTCAAGTCCCCTAAGCGCTGACGTGTCTCCATCTCACAGCTTTCCAGGGTATTCTCACATGCATCCCAATTACCACTGCAAGAAGGGAATTGCATTGGTTACCGGTTGCATCCAGGATCCTTTTCAAGGTCATTACTGTAACACACAAATGTTTATTTGGATCAGCCCCATCATATCCTAAGGAAATTATAGTCTTTCAATCACACAGGAGAGATACTAGATCAAGTGACACTTTTTGGCTGATATGCCCAAAGGTCAAGAGAACAAGAGGGAGTGGTCGTTCCTTTCCTGTCCAAGCTGCAATGTCCTGCAATGGACTACCAGTGGACATACAAAGAGATAGTAATCCCCTTACGTTGCACAAACAATTGAAGACACTATTATTTAATTGAGATGGCCTCACCTGTGATTAGAATTCCAAACTAGAAATGTCTGTCTTTTTTGCTTGTGTCCTCAGTGTGCGCCCTGATGCCTGCAGGCCGCGGCGCGTAAGAAACAGATAAAAAAAATAAATTACATATGCCCTTAAATTTGTCGGTTCTATTACCTGTAGCCCATCCACCCTTTAGCTCATGTGTAAATGCCAGAAATGATTTACTTCCCACCCCAGATGGTTGGATTCCATTGTTGGGGATGTGGTGCCTAGGCTGTCTGTGGGTGCCAGCACCTTAGATACTTACTTCCACATTTGATGTTTTGTGGGTCTCCCATTGATTCAAAATCCCCTCATCACTGAGTAAGGTTTTGAGGTTTCTTGGTAGTGCTGTCTTCCTAACGTTACTGTCATGTGGGAGACCCAATCTGTGAGTTGGTGTACGCAACCAGTTTCCATGTTGTTCACTCTACTCCTTGTGAGCCACACTGTAGCAATTAAAAAATACCTTTGCAGTGAAACTAGCGTTAAATGCACACTTTTATTTTTGGCTGACTATGGTGCAGATACAGTCTGTTCCAAATACCAACCACTGCACACCAGTATGACATATTGATTTCTGCCCTGCAGCAGTACACAGATGAGTAAGGCTAAAACACACACTCAGCCCTCACACTTCCACAAACAAAGAGCCAACACAATCATAAAGGTAATGCTGACACAACTAAGAGATATACATCCTTCATCATTTATGGTAACATGGGCTGAGAGAAGGCTATACGTTCATGAGGAATGTGAATGTAGTAGCAGTTCAAACTGCGAAGTATAATAGTACAAAATAAAGGAATGTCCAATCAAGTTCCTCCAAAATATATATTTTAATTAAACACACCATGTACAATAACTAGCCTGAAAACACTAAAATCCACCCTTTTAGAAACGACAGAATATGCAAGACAGCAAGATGCAGCACACTAGGTAATGAGACGTGGAGACAAAAGAATAAAAGAAAACACAATATTTAAAGAATATGTTGCAAAAAAGGATTAATGTAGCCTACCCAGTCTCTAAGGCCCAAGGATGGACCAAGAGGGCAGTTAACTGTCAATATTACCTTACTTGGATTTTGGTGGTCTGGTAGATCAGAATCAGACTTCTTGGTGTTGTGCACACCATTTGAAGATCGAGAGAGAGCAAAAGGCAGCACCAGGGGGTCCTAGTGATTCAAATGTGGCAATTGGTTCTTGAAGCATGGCTCCTCCAAGTGAATCTAAGTTATTTGCCCGCGGCTGAAACTACCGCGGGCAACACGTTTGCATGAGAAATGTGCGAACTACCAAAAGTTTGCACCTTTCTCATGCGAACACATACATACTCATACCCACACACACAACACACCCATAACACCCCCCACCCACACCCTCAGCACACCCCCACCCACACCCCTAACATAAACAAACCCCACTTACCTTCATCTTCACACTGGGTTCCTGCAGCGCCAGTTCCCTTTCACTTCACCTCTGTGATCGAGAACCGGCACAACAGGGTCATTTTCTTTTCTTTTCTTTTTTTTTAAACGTAAGGCTGCAGGGGTGTTCCCCGCAACCCCCGCTCACTATACCATGAAGTGTAGTGCGCGGGGCGATGCGGAGGACACCCTCGCAGCCCCCGTTTTTTTTTTTTTTTTTACAATGCTACCACCAAAGGTTCAAATCTTTGGTTTTTGAACCTTTGGTGGTAGCATTTTTAGAACTTTTGGTCATTACAACCATTTGTTTTTGATAAAGTCGTCCTATACCCCTCCAAGCAGTTCAATGGCACAAATACTAGTATCCGAGGTGTCTTGGGACAAAATTAGTCCTTATTATCAGACTTCGAAACACAGGGGCAGTTGACACACACATTCCTGGTGTCCTTCAACATGATGTGGCTGAGCAGCAGTGTGGCTGCTAAAATTGCAGGCCTTGTTCCAGCAGTAGAGTTGCCCCCATGCTTTCTGTGGATGGTTAGGGAACAAAGCTTGCCTCTGCCATTAAACACCTGTCTTCATTTCACACCTGGAGGACTTTGGAAAGGAATGCTCTCCCAACAGGGTCCAACCAAATCTTCTTCACGGGTTGAAGTGCAAAAGATGATTCAACAAAGTGGTGGGAATCCCCTTTCTTTTAAAAACCATGAGGGGATTGGATTAAAGATAACCTGCTTTCAGGGCCCCTGCTCTTGAAACAAGTGGGCTTTACCATCTGACATCACACCCAAAGTGGTTTGTTCTACAGGCAGTGAAGGGGACAAGATGGAAAGATAGAGGCAGAGAGAAACAAGGTGGTGGACCTTCCTCCTTCTGTTAAGAGCTCCCTCTGTCTACACTAACGCTGGCTCCTTCCCTTCTCAATAGAATGAAAGGCCTTTAGATATGCAGGCCCCGAGCTTGAAGGTTGATGTCTCTCTAAGGATGGGTTGCCTGCCCTCACAAACGAACAAAGAGAGACAGTCCCTGAAGGCAGGTTCCAGACTGCCTGCGAGAATGCACACAATCCCTTCACAAGCTGTCACATGTGTGATATCACATTTATGTGGTTGTAATAAACATGAACATTCAATCCACCATACCACATCTCAGGTATGGCTTATATTTCAACATGTTTCTGCCATCAGCACATAATTACAGGGTTTTGGTACAAGGGTGTATGCTTTAAATGCAGTCCCTGTGCTGCAGAGACTCACCGTCACTGCAACTGACAAATGGGCACTTGTGACCTCTGAACCAGCTCTGTGCCACTGCTAGAGCAGGCACTACAGATCAGGATAATGATTCAGCAGGGCACAGGCATAACATATTCTCTTGGCATGGAGATTTGTGAAAGGGGAATCTGCCGATTTCCCTTTCAGAGATGGAAGTACGTCATCATTTTCATAATTGCTAAAAAATAAAAAAGCCAGAGCTTCGACATCCTAGCCAGATGGCAATTTCTCATGCCTGTGCAATGCTTTTTTTTTTTTTTTTGATTTGCAGAATTGCAGACATCTACCGTACCTGTGGATGACCTCTGTCACTTTACTACGTTTTCATGTTCTGTATTTCTCTATATTCCCCCATGCAATGCTGTTTCGTTCAAAAATTGAAATGCAGCCTTCCACTGTCACTTTACTTCGTTTTAATTTTCTGTCTCTATATACCCCCATCCAATGCTCTTTCGTTCAAGAATTGAAATGCAGCCTTCAGGCTTATCTGTAAAAGCTAAGCATGAAGCTCTTTCCCTCTGCCATGTACTCTGAACTCATGTTGTGATTGCAATGTCATGCGTTGCAAAACTCTAAATAAATGAGTACAACTCATTCAATACTTGCCCACTTGTATTTGGAATTTTAGGCAAGATGTTGATTTAAGATATTCTAGCCCTTGAATGTATCAGATTGGTTGAAGAGTTAAAGAGTTGCTTCAAAGCTCTAACCAAGTAGTCTCTAGAAAATTTGGTAAACGATATTAGAATAACGATAGTGTGTTTTCCCATTGAATTCCCTCCCTAAGTCAGAGATTCATAATTCTCTAACTGTGATAAATAAGTTCGTCCTTTTATATCCCTTTTTTGGATTTGCAAGATTAAACAATGGCTGCTTCTAATGTTGAAGTTTCGTCGATTGCACGTGTTTTTAATTATGTTCATGCTCTGGAACAAATAATATATTTCTTACAATTGATAATCGAACACTAGGCTGTGTGTTAGATATTCCATATTGTTGATTGTTAACTTGCTTAACACTGGGAAGCAATCTCTAAAAACAGAACCAGGATTCAAACTTGTGTTGTTCTGCTTTTTCTTGCTTACAAGACAAATGCATTGCCCCTGAGCTATCCTCCCAAGCTACTTAAGAAAAATGCTCTGTTAATATTGTATTTTAATGTTTTAGGTTTTGTTTTCAATGTTTGTTGCCTGCTCAGGTAAAACGATCTGGGGGGATATATTCACTTAAAAAACCTTAGTTAAGGTGCAGCTAAGTTGCACACTTTTAACACAACAAAACTCTTGAAATTCAGCGGATGTGGTAAGTCTTGACCAGTTTAGCTGAGCTTGCTCCCGTTGATGTCCCCCAAAGTTCTATGTTGCTCATAGTTCCATTTGGTATGTCATTGTGAAACCCTTCTCTTATAATATGTATGTGCTCATGGGCTTTACAACGCCCACTGTATATTTTAAAGCACTACTGGGCTGTGTCCACTGTACATGTTTTTTGACCCACTAGCCAGTTCTCTTGGGCACACTCGCCAGTGCTTTGAGCCCTGGCAAGTAAGCATGGATGAAGGCTGTGCCCACTGTATATTTGAAAACACTACCAAGCCACTAGCCATGGCCTTCGCCCATGGCCAGTGGCCACAGCCTATGGGACATGTCCACTGTGCATGTTCCCCCAATATATGTCTTTTGGACCCATTAGATGGGCACTGCTTTTGGCTGTGGTCAATGTACATGTCTTTCGGACCCACTAGCCAGGGCCAAAGGTGCTGCCAGTGAGCCAGTGAGCACAGCCTTCATTCTCACTGGCCAGAGCCATATTGCACCTCTTGACATGTCACCCCAATAGGTTTCCCCACACCTCAGTGTAGCTGTCAAATTCCACTTTAGTAGTATTCATCTAATTTCTTAACATTTGCTTTAAAAATAAATAAACTTTTCTCCCATACCCACGGTTATTTTAGCAGTGGACTACAAATAACCCTGAATATTTCCAAAATATTTGCGGCATATTATTATTGCTGCCATATCTGCAAATATGCAAAAATAACCCAGAATATGAAAAAAATAACCCAGAATATGCACAAATATTAGAGCTCTGAACTTGGTCAACAGAACCCCCATCCCCAAACTCCCCAATTTCCCATGGTGTCCTATTTGTCCCTCCCAACCTCTAGCCTGATGACATTTCATCCTTTTTCATCCTTCAAAAGGCATTTTTTCAAATGTTTGTTTTTAGATAACCGCGCATATAGCCCAGAATATTTGTGAATATCTCTTGCATAAAACAAGTTCAGTGGGCTAGTGGTCACAATGCCAAAGGCTTGGTCTTAAGCCTTGCCCCAGGCCCTGCAAGGACACACAAAATATCCTCTGAATGGGGACACAGTTATATTACATTTATGTTAGCAAGAACTACATATATACCTAAAAAATATGTTTGTCGTATGTCTTGAAAAAGAGCAAGAACATGTTTTAATCTGATAGGTTCCTGTGATATCCTTTGTGATGTTATCTGTAATGCCATCTTTGATTCATGGATTGCCCAAACTGGGGGCTCAGAGTTAAGTTGTCATGGCCCCCAACACTTGCAGAGTTTCAATAGTTTTGTTATGTTAAATGACTGTCACTTGAACATCACTACAACAAGACGTTTTCAATGAATTGCAATGTTTTCTATGCTATATCTTGTGACATCTGTAGTATTAAAGTAATTTTTTCATATCACCACGAATGTGTTATTCCATATTACCAGTATGTTTCTAAGCAATTCTCCACTTGGTTTTCCCTTCTTATTAGTGAGTGTCCCAGTGGCCATGTCATTGCCCACGTTGTGATAATTAGGGACCCTGATGAGAATGCACACTAAATCTGATTTGTTTTTAGAAGTATTTCTAATGTATTGCGCTTTGTTTACCTATCAGATCATATAATGAATTTGGCAGAGGAGCTGCAATCTTTGCATAGAGGGGTAGTATCCTCCATTGCACACATGCCCAAAGTGAAACAAAACCTAGTTCAAACCTAATGGCTGCTAAAGGAACAGCCTTAGGAATGCCAAGGATCACTCTCCAAATCCTGTCTGCTATTTTATTCAATGTATTTCCTATTGCACTAGGACACAATTCTAAACCATATATTAATTTAGGTACGATTTTTCCCTCAGAAAACATCAGTGCTGGTTTGAGCGAAAACCTACCAAATTTTTGGGCTATTTTTTGGATCTGAGATTCCAGGGCCTTTGCTTTGTACAATAGGTTAACCAGGAGAGTTTTATTTCCACCTTTAGCACCCATATGAAAGCCCAGGTATGTAAGACTGGTGGAGGTACTCACAGGAGCTCCTTCAATATACCACCAGGGATGTAGGCTCTTGTGTGCTCTTTTAGTAAATGAGGCAATTTTTGTTTTATTTGGGTTAATAATCAGCACATTTTCTTTGGCATATATAACAGAGATGTCTAGACTTCGCTGCTGGCCTACTCTTGTGCAATCAAATAATAAAAAATCATCTGCATACGCCAGCCATATGATTTTAGTTTGGCCCACTCTTAGCGCTAATAACCCTTCATTCCTCAAGCAAATAGCTACATCAGACAGATATTGGTTAAAAATCCAGGGCGCGAGGCACAGCCCTGTCTAACCCCTCGGTAGCATTGGATTCTTTCAGACATATCCCCTTGCTGACTAAGTCGCACCTGGATTCCACTGTTCCTGTACACTCCCTCAATAAGATTCAGGAGGCCCAAAGACAGACCCCAACTCGCCAATGTGGTCAATAGTTTATTGCGATTAACACATCTAAGTTAGACATCTAAGGGTATGCCCATTGATATTAGTTGAATGGCCTCTGCAAAAACCTGTCTGGAATGCACTGCGCAGATGGTATTGCCTTCCCCATTCTACTAGATGTGTGAATAGAAATGCCCAGGAGATTTTACAGTCAGCATCTATCAGGGAAATAGGCCTATAGTTATTTTGGGTCTAACCTGCTCCCACACTTATACATTGGTATAACATGTTCTGTACTCCATGTTAATGTTTTTCTTCTGTTTTAAGAATGTCCCTAAACTCGTAGAGCAGGAGGTTAGCCCAGAGATTAGGATCAGACTTAAGAGCATTATTTGTAAGGCCATTAGGACCGGCCGCATGTGACCTTTTATTTTATGAATGAGACCCACTACAATATCAATATCAAGTGGAGACTACCATCTAACACATTCAGGTTTATTCCAATAAGTTTCCTCCTCCTACACATCTATACTTATTTCATGCCCAAATCTATTTTTGAAAAAATCCAGCTAATCTTGCTCCGAGATGGAGTTCAATTGTGAGACCGCATGGCCAGGGCCCTGACCATTAACCAGGGTCCACAAAGAACTAACTTGGGCCCTGATTAAGGTCCCCAACATAGATTCAGCATCCTGTTGTAACAGCTGGTTGTTTATTGCATTGCAGAAATTTCTGTATTTTTTGTTTAACTAGCCAAATATTCATTTTTGGGAGGGCTCATCGAGCTCAGCTCTTCTAATACTTTTGACATCTCTCCTCAAAGTGGCTTTTGCCAGGGCTACTTCTTGATTGAAGCAATGAGTCAGTTGGGTACTAGGACCGCTTTTCTTTGATGTGAAACCCACATCGAGTATCGCAGACCCAACCAGATTCTGGATTTTGTGGTTATTGAAGTTACTCAACTTCCATTTCAGGGAAGTTTTATTTAAAGATACCCTGACATTGTGGTTTAATGCTTCAATATTTTGTATCATCTATCTCAATGCGTTACCCGACGTTGTTGCTACCATCTTAATTTGAGGTCTATATTCCCTAGTAATTACAACCATGTCAAAAGACGCAGTCAATATTGAATGATCACTCCAATCATTTGGTGTGACCATGAAAGATGTACATTTATTCCTCAGGTAATTATCTAGGAAGATATAATCAAGCATCAATGAGCTCCTCCCTCGTTGCCACGTATGCCAGGAAGTTACCTCAGTAGTTACATTCTGAGTCCCCACCAGTGGCACATACCAAATTGTACTAATGTTTCTTTTAAGTGACATTCCTCTTTGGTTCATATCCTCATCACAGATTTCCCATCCTTTCTCAAATCTGTATTAAGGTTGCTTACAGTACAAATCCAACCTTGTTCATGAGTCAACATCCATTCATTTCTCACACTACACACCTTTGCAACAAAAACCTCTGCAGGAGATATTCCATTATTCCAAAAGATATTTACCACCAACAACCTAATAGTTCCGTCCCTAGAACTAAGATCTACTCCTAGAGACCCAAAGAGAAAACCCTTTTTGATTAAACTACTGAGGCCTAACTTATTTTTTATAGCAACAATGAGGCCCCAGAGGGTCTCCGACCGATATTGATTTCTAACATATTGGTCATATATCCTATAACCATCCAATGTTGGTGAGGATGTTAACCACTTCTCCTGTAAACAAATAATGCTAGCCTCTCTTAGATTAACCGGGCAACTAGGGTTGCCAAATAGATGCTTTTGGTCTCTGGTATTCCATGGCTTCAGACATATTTTGATATTATTTTTACTCCCAAAGTCAGATTGAGTCTTTTTATGGGATCAGTTTCTTCCACAGGGTTGAAATTATTGTGGCCCAGTCAATCTCTTAATCCAGTCCCTTCCCAAACTTGGAGCTATCTTCAATCTTCCCCTTATCCATTTGGTTTCCCCTACTTGCCTCCTTATGTGTCTGTTCTCTTTGTAGGTCAAGATAATCCCTCTGCATCGTTAACCTTTTTTCAATTTTGAAACCCATGTTCCATGATGTCTCTTGTTGGGTAAGGATGAGTTCTTTGACCAGAGGGGAATCAAAAGTCATAAATCTTAAATCTAAGTGATTTCGATCCGACAAGGCCACTCTTCCAATGTCTTTAGATTTCACTAGTGCCAATGATGGAATTTCGGAAAATATAGTCAAAATGTTTGACCTATTTAGGCAAATAATTTCACCGGGGCCCAATAGACTTCTTATTCTTACCAAATTAGTCACGACCCCTGACCCATTCTTGCTCATCTTCGGGATGTTAATACCTTTCAATTTGGTTCCTCCCAACCATTCTTCTCTTCCCTGTTTCTCAATATCAGTGTCCGCACCACCTACCTTATTAGAGGGTCTGTGTAGCCTATTTAAAAGAGCTTGTATACCATAAGCAATTCCAGGGTAGAGGCTTACAGGGGGTAAAGTATGCAGCCTGGTTTTGCCTTGGCCATGGATCTTTTTGGGCATTTCTTTCACCACTTCAGAGAAAAGCGGTTGTCGAGCTAAGGTAGTAGCCCCCTCTATCGGGCCCCAAATGGATTAAGGGACAGCTGTATTCTGAAATCCCCAGTTAGATAACAGAACAGCTATTTTACTTATGTCCCCAGAGATCACAGAGGGAACTCGTTTATCTGCACCACATAAGGTTGCCAACACAGTTGGTCCCATATGGTTAAAGCATAAGTTTTATTTAATTGCGGCTTCTCTATCCATCACATCAAGGTTCTTAGATTTTCCTGACCCACATACCCAGCCCAATTTAAATTGGGGATTTCCAACTATCCCCTCTTCTTGTAGGGTGGATTGGATCTTCTGGAGTGGGCATCCTGGGACAATCATCTTTAATACCCCACCCCCACCAAGGGCCTGAAAATATCCACAGTGTTATCAGTGTTAATCATATCTGTTTGCACTGTCAAATCCACATACAAAGGTTTCATGACTATGGACCCCTCCCCTTTGGAGGTTTCCCCAGATGGTATTTGTTTGATTCTAAATAGCGTAGTATGGGCAGTGTTTACAGATGGAACACGCTGCCTTTTAGCCATTGTCCTACACCTAGTTTGTCTCCCTTTTATATGAGGGATGGGATTGGTGCACAAAGGCACATCACCATTAGCTCCTTGCACCCTTGCTGTCTCTGCAGGTGGGGGTTCAACAGCAGTATCACTTACCGTTTAATCACAGCTTGCGTTATCATGTGTTAATACATAGCCAATTGTTGGAAGCGGCCTAAGATTTACCACCTTCACATTAGGTAAAGCATGTTTATTCATAGCTACCAGTATTTCAGTATCAACAACATCAGAAATCTTGATTATCTCTCAACAGTTCACAACCATAATAGGATTTACTTGGTTGCCTACCCCCACCTCGCTGGCCATATATGGGGGTCTGTTCAAAAACCTGGATCTCAGTGCAGAGCCAATATAATCTAATTTACCATTGACTTCACGAATCAAAACTGAACCAATAAAATCAGCTTTAGTATTAATCTCAACTATCGCCATCTGCGTTGATTGTAGTCCTGGCCATATATTGTCATAAAGCTCTACAAATGAGTTCAGTACCGCATTTAGTGCAGACACAGTCAGATGAGATAATTGTATCCTTTCATCCACTTTTTGCAGCATATGATGCATTTTTGACGGATCACAAGTTGCCCTTGAATCTCCCAGAGTATCATTTCATACCATCCCCTCATCCTTCGAATTATTTTCCTTATCATTTTCCATTTCTTCCAAAATATTCGTGAGGGCAGTAGGTGTATAATGAGCATATGCATCACATGTCTGCTGCATCAAACCACCCTCAGTCTTATCATTGTCCAACACTTTATCAGCACATTCTATAATGCTGATATCCCTAATATCATTCTGCCCCCCAAAATAAATTGTGTGTAGTCATGACAGAATGGTCCAGCATAGCATTTCCTCTGATTACTTGTGGGACTTTGAGCTCTGTACTGGTTGTTGCCGACTTTACTATGTAATGGTCCATGAATCTTTATTCTGATATTGGTCTCAAGACCGTAGGTCCTCTTGGTGTTATAGGCATGTGTTTAGATAGGGTCGGAATGTCATTGGTTGGTACTAGGTTCTGTGGAGCGTGAACCATAACTTTACAAAGTAGTGCTAGGTTAAATTGGTCATCTAATTTAAGAGTTAATTTGGGGCACTTGTTGATTTTGATTGCCTAGTTCCCCCTGCCCCCTGTTCAGTGGATTAGGAGGAGTGGTAATTGTAGGAGATAATTTACATAGTGTGGTCAATACAGCTGGCTGGATACTCTGTTTTATAGCAGCCTTTACCAACCCCAGCTCTTCAGAATTCAACACCTCCTGGGTAGGAGTATTTCCTGGTTGAGCATTCATAGTCATTTGGCTTCATAATCCAGATCTCATAACTGTTATTGCGTCACAGGTATTCAATAGAGAGTATTTAGTATAGAATATTGATATTACTGTGGGTATTAGTGATATCCCACAATGGGTTGCGAGTTTAGCTCACCACAACTCAGATCAAAGGAATCGCCACCTACTGGTTATCCTGCAGTTTCTGAGTCATCAAAAGATAGAAAATAACTATACTAAGGTCTTTGTAGGTTTAATTAGGGGACACAAATCAGATCAAAGGATACGCCACCTGGAGGCTATCCCACAGTCTCTGAGTTGTCAGATAGTAAGGAGTAAGTAGGTGGGAGTCACAATGATATCCAGGGTAGTAGAATATCAGAAAGCAAGTGGCAATCAGGGAGGCACTGGGAGGGTACCAAACAATAAGTACCTTACATATGATTCGTGGTTATACTGAGGTCCAGCGGAGATCAATAATCGCGTGTACCTCAATCACCCAGTAGCACACTGCGCAGATCGCAAATCTGGGGGTGTATGTATCCCTCCTACAGATCGGGGTGTGCATAGTAGAGAGAGAAAAAGGGGAAGAAAAAAAAAAGATATAAAAATAGAAAGACTTGTTTTTTCTTGTTCCACTTGCAGCGTGCTCAGGTTCCAATAAAGCAAATCCAAGCAGCAGATGGTAACGTATTAGTGAGAAAAAGTCCCTGCTGGCTCAATACCTCGGCAGCTACTAGTCCTCTCGGTATTCAACGGGATCAAAGAGGATATCCCCCCCCCCCCGCAGTCTCCCGATTGCTCTATTCAGACAACTAATGTGTTTTCAGCTTACCCCTGTGACTTTATACGCCAGTCCTCCGTTATCACAGCAAAGGGCACAGGCTGTTGCTCATTGGATGTGACGGCTCCACCACTCCTGTCCCCGAGTGACCACGAAGGACCACTTATCCACCACTTCTCACCGTGGTCGCTCTGCACTGTAATGGTGATTTTGTACAGTTACTGGCAAACTCTGGATGCAGACTCCTCTGTAGCAAAAACAGTAGACAGACTCCAATCTCTAGACCACGAAGGACCATTTATCCACCACTTCTTACCGTGCGAGCTCCGCGCTGTAATGGTGATTTTATACAGTCACTGGCAAACTCTGCATGCAGGCTCCTCCTCTGTAGCAAAGACAGTAGACAGACTCCAGTCTCCAGACCACGAAGGACCAATTATTCACCACTTCTCACCACATTTATATTCCTGTGACACACTTCAAAAACTAAATAAAACTTAGCTAAGGTTTTGAAATTTCACAGGAAAATAGAAAAACAAATGGAAATAAATAATATCTCTAGCTCACTGCAAACTGTAAAACTTCTGAATTGCTACAGTTTTACAATCCACAAATCAACCCTGAAGGCAAACATTCCCTTCACCCCCTCATAATATCAGGCATATTTAGAGTCCCTGTTCTTTTTAGCATACCGGCAAGAACGCATCTTGTAGGCAAAACAAATTGCAACGTTTTATTTCTGAGAAGCCTCAAATTCAATATTGCAACATGGGGGATATTTAAATGGCCCCTTACTGACGACCATATTTTAAAAAACATACTGGATGGATTTCCATCAACCCAACAAACCAATACTTTGTGTCACTCCTGAAACGAATGTCCATTGGTTTAGGCTGTGTTCCTGTTCAATCTCTGCACATGTTCCCTACGAGAAAAAATCAAACCAAAAAGTAAAAAACACCCCTATTTATAATGATTTATAACTTTTAACAAATGTGCACCTAGTTTTACATTTTCTTGGCTCCCGGGCCCAGACCCATCTTTTGAAAAGGTTTTACAGTTATGTTAAAGGACCCAAATGTTTTTAGCAACAGAAGTTTCAGGAAGTGAGTAGATCATAGGTTTCACGTTAACTATAGGGTTCAGTCCCCTACAGAAAACACTGTGGCATCACTGTTCTGTTCAACTTTCTGAAATCTTTTAGAATGGAGGTGCTGTTGATGGTGAACATCCCTATAGAGAATTAGCAACTCCAGTGAGCCTCAACAGAAAAGTATACATGAACTTCTAAATGCAACCTTGACAAAATGTTCTCTTTTAATGCATTGTACTAAAAAAGTAATGTGCCTGCTTTGTTATTGTTCTAAATTAGATGCATACACCCGGGCTGAGGTAATTTATGAATGGACAAGAGATCCTGCACAGTCGGTGGTGGTGGCAGAGGATGGCTCACGCCTGAACCAATATGACCTCATGGGGCAGACAGTCGCATCCGGGATCGTCCAATCCAGTACAGGTCTGTAAAAAGCGATATGTGTTTTCTGAAGGCAAGTGTTATGATATGATGAATCAAGGACGGACAATGTGGTTTTTATGTTCAGTCAATGTGTGAATTAATAGAAGCTTGTGATCGTGTTTTGTATTGTGCATATAGTTTATACATGTTTACACAACTTGATTAAGCATCACAATACAATCAGTTCAAATGTAAAATTAATTTTTAAAATCCGGTTTAAAAATCCCTAAATTACTCACAGTTCATCATAAGCAATACAATCAGCTAAGAAAGAAAAAAAATATAATAATAGACCAGTCAGAAGAGAAAAAAACACAAGATAATTACATCGGAGAAAGTCCAGAATAGACAGGTCCAATGTACATTAACTTAAGCCTATAAACGCTGTAATTAAGAGGGAACTAAGAGGGATTACAAAGTATATACATTCCCTGACAAAGAAGAATGAATAATAAATAAGCAATGCATCAGTGCTATAGTCATGGGAGTTTGGTCATGTTGCTCAGAGAGTTTCACTAGAGATGGCATCCTTAGAATAGAGCAACCTCCTGAACACATTCACTGGCACTTTGGGTAATACAATTGCTCAGGGCATGTTCAACTGTTCCGCTGCCCACACGTCTTTGTATAGCCCAGACAACCCCTTTACAGGCGTGATGTTTCTAATGGGACCCCACCTCCCTAATGATCCTAACAAGTTGAACCCGAGTCTCATGAAAATCTTTCCAAAGAGAGGGTTTGGAAAAACATGTTCACATAACGAGGAAGGGAGTTGCAGGGTTTATGTAGCGTGCTGTTTTCAGAATGCAACTTGATTCGTGATTACACCAATCAAATAGTTTAACTTTGTTTTCAAGTACACCACGATCGGTAGGTAACATATATCGATCTATGTACCTAACAACGACAAATAGCCTGATAAGGGCAGGTAAGGTAATCTCTTCCAGAATGTTCCTTCGATAGTGCAAAGTTTATACCAATCTAAAACCTTCAGTTGTAGTCCATAAAGTATAGTTGGCAATACTTTTCTACTATAACGTATGTTGTTAATGGAATTAATGAGTATTTACAATATTTGAAATAAATCTTCTGCATCAGCGTGAACAGTGTGGCCAATTTAATTCCAATTCCGGAACCAATACTGGACCGTGATTCTTTCTGCAATAGAATAACTAAGATTGCTATTATTCCTGACTAATTTCAATTGAACTCCTCCTGTGGACCAGTGGGGTTTTTGTTTGATCTTAGTATTTGACGTTATAAAAACAGTGTACTTAAAAGTTTTAGATGCTAATTGTTTTCTGTAAAGTACCGGTTTAGACAGTTTAAAGTTTGTGATAGACCAAATTCAGCTTTATCTAGGAGAATAATGTCATCTGCAAAAAGAGATGTAAGGGACAAAAAAATGTCATTTTGTTAGTTGCAAGGCAGTTTGCTTAAAACAAGAACTTTGTTGCCACGTTTGCGTTACCCATGGACCCAAAGAGAGCAGAACATAAACATAAACCCGACGCTTGCACGGAGTGCAGCGCAGAAGTGGTGAGAAAGTGTCAGTATATCAGTTGCAGGGCAGTTTGCTTGAAGCAAATTACATGTTTTCATGTTCCTGTTGCATGTGGACCCGAGCAGAGCAGCACAACTACATAAACCCAGAGCCTGCATGCAGCGTGGCATGGACATGGTGAGAAAGTGTACATTTGTCCGTTCAGTGGTTCAGTGGCAGGGTGGAGTCCTTCTTGTTTGTGGTGAGTCGTACACCTTACCCCACTGTCTACTCTCAATTTTCTATAAATGCCAGCACCTACTTCACCTGGATACAATCTTTGGAGTTGTAAAGTTATTTATGTTGCATTTGGGCCTCTCATCTGACTCCACAATGATCTTGTCTGATAACACAGGGCAAATGGTAATCTTGAGTAAATTGCCTTTGGGGAAAATAACCAGTCATTTTCCAGTCAGGCCTATGAATGACATTCAAATGCCGACTGCTGACAAGGACAGTTTTTTTACTTTCATCCTCTATTTCTGGAACGTATTTGTTGAAGGCTGGCATTAAGCCTCCTGTTACTGTGCAGGACTGATCTTTGGAGAGCGTTGAAAATTATTTTGCTCACGTATATCAGAGTTTAGAAAACAAAGCATTGACATTAATTCCTGGTGTTAAACTTGACTCTATCTCAGTAATTCTCTGCTGGTTGACACCTCATTTGCCTGCTCTAATTCATCAGCAAATATCAATGCAAAAAAGAAGAGATCCAAAGAAGGATGGACGATCAGACCTATGCTGGAGATCTCTCCCTATCATCATGGCAAAACACTTCCCACTTCAATCCTCTAGACTCTGATTTATTTGAGCTTCCCTCCAATATATCCATCTTCATTAGCCTGTCATCACTGGTGAGGTTAAACGACTCCATGAACAAAGAACTAAAGGCAAATTCCTGACTACTAGCAATGATTTGTAAGACACTTGAGGAAAATAAAAGGGAGGCATTAAAGAAATCAGGTGGAGATATACACTTGACCTCAATGTTCCTACTGGTGGTTCATCCTTCAAACCTATCAATTAGTGCCCCCTCCTCGATCCAACTCTTTTGCACGTGGTCTTTGTCGCCAACTTCTTCTATTGTAAGAGAAATGTTCTTCTTGTGAATCTCAAAGTGAACATCACTAAAACTCAAACTTGTTGATGTATTAACACCCACAGGAGATATATTCCCTGTGCCCTTGCACCAAAAAGACTAGGGAAAAAGTCTAAAAAAAAGCAATTTCTACCCGTGTACATAATAGGAGACACTCAAGGAAGTTTCTGAAAGCTCTACATTTGGAGAATTTGGATATTATAATTCTTCCGGGAGATCCTGTCTCCCCTTCTTCATCTGTATCTTTGGTTAATACCTTGAAAAAGTCAAAAATCTAAGCAGTCCAAGACCTCTAAAGGGGGTCCAGCTCTGACTCCTGATGTTGGCTCAATGAGTATTTTTCCCTATTTACAGGCCGATTCATGGAATAATTAGCGCAGCGCAAGTGGGCAAAAATGTGCGGATCGCAGTGGAATAGCGAAAATCGCAGTGCAAGTGCGAAAATCGCACGAAAAGCAGCGCACATCGATTCATGGAAGGCCGTGCGCGAGAAAACCAGCGGATGTGCGATAAAAAAGTGCGCGGCGCACGTTGGCGCACAGGCCATCTAACTGCGTGCGCCAGGTCACAGCGAAAATCGCACAGGCCACAGCGAAAATCGCACATAGCGCGGCGCACGCAACAAAAGTAGGCGGAACACGGGCGTAACACTCGGAATGGGGAACAACTTGCCAAAACGTGGGCGTCACGGGGGAAGTACAGGGCAAAAGTGCGCGGAACGCCCACACGCTCGCCTACAACACGTATTCATGGAATAGAATAGGGCAAAAAAGCGCACGCTCAAACCAGCGCACAGGCACAAACACGACCGCCACAAGAAAGCAGGCGGTAGCGTCTCTGCGGCTGTAAGAAATGTGCGCCAAAAGGTGCGCCAACAAATAGCACCTATATACTGCCATGATGAATGTCCTATACTGTGGCCCTCCAGGACAAATGACGTGCAAAGGGGTACCCACAAACACGGACACCCGCTGACAAAAAATACGTGTGCGTGTATACCGGGGTGCGCGGGAAGTCTCAGACGCGATTTGGCCGGGTACGTGGATTTCAGGGGTGCGCGGGAAGTTCCACACGCGATTTCATCAGGGTACGTGTATTTCAGGGGTGCGCGGGAAGTTCTACACGCGATTTCAGCAAGGTATGTGTATTTCATGGTTGCGCGGGAACTTCCACACGCGATTTCATCAGGGTACGTGTATTGCAGGGGTGCCCGGGAAGTTCCACACGTGATTGGCCCAGTGCGAGCAGGGTACGTGTATTTCAGGGGTGCGCGGGAAGTTCCACACACGATTTCAGCAGGGTATGTGTATTTCAGGGGTTCTGGGGAGTACCACACGTGAATTGGCCGTGTGGGTCCTCCCAGGTGTACGCTCCACAACCTCCACGGCCCCTGCAGGCAGCCCACACCACGGGGGACTACCCTGCACCCCTGCTCATGTCCCGCAGGCAGCCCATCCACCATGGGCATGCCCCCCAGCCAACCCACATGTCACCTTGCACTACTGATCAACAATGCATGTCTCCCACCACCCCCACCACCCTGCCACCATGGGCAGCCCCCACCAGGCCCCCACCCATGTCTCCCACCACCCCCACCCCCCAGCCGTGCAGGGGCACCCTCCACCAGGCCCCCACTCATGTCTCCCACCACCCCCACCCCCAGCAGTGCAGGGGGGTGGGGGTGGTGGGAAACATGAGTTGGACATGAGTGGGGGCCTGCTGGCAGGTGCCCCACAGTGCTGGGGGGTGGGGGTGGTGGGAGACATGCATTGTTGATCAGTAGTGCAAGGTGACATGTGGGTTGGCTGGGGTACCTGAGATCAAAGCTATGGTTGCTATTTCAGCTAACAAAGACCCTACATCACATTCAGGTCCCTTGGAAGGGGTGAGGTGCACAAGTGCAATTACCCTGCCTTCATTTGAAGAGGTGGTGGTAACCCCAGAGGGGTTTGCTCCTTCCCCTCGGTAGGAAGGCTGCTGCATTAGATGGGGCTGAGCAGTATGATTGCTTCAACTTCACATAAGGGAGGCACTTGTCCCTGGATGTCCATCAGAAGTCCTTCTCATCAAAGCCTGTCCCTCTTACATTGAAAAAATCAACACACTCATTAACAAATTCTTCATCAATAGTTATGGAATTGATATTTAAAGACAGTGACCCTCATTATGGGTCCGGCAGTAACTGTGCTGGGAAAACCTTTAAACAGTTACCAAAGGCTGACTTACCGGTAACACTGGGGTATTAAAACACTGGTGACCGGTAAGTCAGGCGGCAGTAACATCTTGTTCCCCATTCCCATTTAAGTCCAACAGGACTCAATGGGAATGGGTAACACAGAAGTCTGTGTGCAGGTGTCGGTCCAGCACCATTGTTTCCGGACTGGCAACATTGTAATGAGGGCCAATGTCCCTACTATTCTTAAAAGATGTCCTGTCTTATCCATACTAAGTTCTGTTCCAACGCTAATTCTAGTTAGTTGATTAGCCTTTATTCAACAGGTGGAGATTCTTGAGGACAACAGATTGTACTTAGTGGTGCTACATTTAAAGTCCACAATTAATCTCAAACCTAATTTTAAGTGGAGGAGAAACATTACTAAGTATGATCTTTGATTTACACCCTTTCTCTAAATGGACAGCTAAGCATCACACAACCCTATACACTACCCTCCAGCTGCCCAACTCTAGCTGTGAACTTAAGTGAAAAATATCAGATGGTGATTTGAGTATGGTGTCTTAATCCTCTACAGTCACCACACAACTCTCACCTTCGCTCGTTAATAAGACAAGCTCAAAGCCCTCTATTAATCTTTCGCTCTATAGTGTGCAATTTAGCATCATGGAATACCAAAGGATACTCTAGTTTTCTAAATCTAAACCCAAATTAACGTGTACAAAAAAATATTTTTAGATTTGTAACAGTGCCTACCCTTGGAATGATAAGTATGCAGAGATCTATTGAGGTCTCTAAAGAGATTGTTTTTAAACAAAGTTTTGCATTGCAATGTAGGATGATGGTTAAACATTCAAATTGATGTCAAAAAAAGTTCTTAAGAATGTGCAACTGAATATTGAATGCCGTTTTTGTATTGAAATAGTTGAGCCTACACATGTTGCAAGCTATGTTCTTCTTTAGGCCTCTTATACAGTGATTTTAATCCTATTCGCTAATGAGCTGCATATTGTTATACACATGAATGTGACATGAAATCAAATCAACCAATGCATTAATTGAAAAATAAAGTCCAACATTCCTGTTAATGTAGTGTAAAATAAACAATAATAAACAGAATAATTGGATAAGGCCATCCATTGTAAGAAGAATTTGAAACACATTGCCCAATGTCAATGGCAAACAAACTAATGAAAGCAAAGGGATAATGAGAAAAGTGAACACAAAACACGAGGCAGACAGTGAAAACAAAAACAGAAAGAATAATTAGTAAATGAACAATTGTATATTCCATGATTATATGATACGTCTAATAGAGTTTGTAATACTATAAACCGTTAAATTAATGCAAAGAATTACAGGTGTTCGTATCCTTTTACAGATTTTTGGCTTAGTGTCCAGTGACCACTGCACCACTGCACCAAGCACCACTGAAAAAGCATCGCTCAGCACTCGCGAAAATTATATCACATGAAAATTGGGTTTACAATTTAGTGCCAAAATATTGAGTTGACCAGTTGGATGTGTTTTGTGGGGGGAAACACTGGTTCATGATATGTATCCTCTTATGCTTCATGTGCTTGTGATCTAGGACATAAAGCATGTGATGTGTTCTTAATTGTTACTTCTGTAGTTGTATTCGATGTGTTCCTTTGTTAGATTCAGAAAGATATGAATATCTAAAATAGACAATGGTATCTTAGTGGCATTTTAAGCATTTGAATGATGGACTCTAGGTATATGTGTCGAAATCATGAGGTGCACCATTTTTTAAGCTACTGGCCTTGTCATGTGTGAATCACCATCTTCAGTGATTTTTGTGACGTTGTGGCTGCAACTTTAGTTAAAGCGAGCAGATGAAACATATTAAGTTACTTCTTCACCATGCAGGATAAACAGATCATTGAAAGTTTCCTCTACAAAGTAAAAGACAATTCTGAATCAATATCTGTTATCACATTGGGGGTATATTGTTTTTATTCTGAGGCTAAAATATTTTAATATTATCGAAGATTCCCTTTCCTTATCTTAAATTGGCCCTTGGAGCCTATGCGACCACAAAAGAACAGCTGCTTTCCTCCAGCTCTCCTTGTTGGGGCGTACTTTGGGTGAGTGTTCACCATCCATTTCTGCAGGCCTTTAATATACATTTTTTTGTGTGTTATCTGCGCTCTCTACACTTCCCTTCCCTTACGTTATTTTCCCGGCCCATTTCCCCACTCCCGACCACCCCTTCCCTGATTGGGCCTTCATACTAGGAAGCACTACTGCCCGAGCACCACTCATGAGGCACTTCCTTTTAGCCTGTCTGCCCACGAGAGAACAGCTGCTTTCCTCCAGCTCTCCTGGTTGGGGTGTACTTTGGGTGAGTGTTTGCTATCCATTTCACAAACCATCCATTCTTTGTGTGCCATCCACAATCTCTACACGTCCCTTCTCTTCTGTTCTTTCCCCGGTCCATCTCCCTGCCCCACTCCCACCCACCCCTTCCCGGATTGGTCTCTCGTACTAGGAAGCAGCCATAGCGGTGAGTTCCATGGCAGCTCAGCCTTGCCCGGGCAGTCAGCTAAGGGCCAAACGCAAAGGGTGCCTCACTAGGGCATCTCCATTGCCTGTTTGCCTGTTCACTCTGAGTGTGCCTGCTAGGCCTCTAAAACTATGTTCAACAACTTCCAGATACAAGACGACAATTTGGTTGCCCAGCCAGTTATGTATTTGTCACAGGTTTTAACTATTGCTGCACTTTGAAGTTTGCCAATGTGCTTACATTTAGCCGGGCTTTGAACATTCAGTGCCTTTTTAAACTTAGCTACATTTTGAGTATAGCCACTGGTTGAATTTGGCTGCACTTTCAATTGACTCCAATTAATCTAGCTGCATTTTGAGTATAGCCACTGTATTGACTTTTAGCTGCATTTTGAATATAGCCACTGTGTTCAATTTGGCTGGGCTTGAATTTGCCCCTAATTTAAATCTTGTTGCATATTGCCACTGTGTTGAATTTAGCTGCACTTGAATTTGCCCCCATTTAAATCTAGCTGCATTTGACTATAGCCACTGTGTTGAATTTAGCTGTGCTAGAAATCAGCACATTTTAAATCTAGCTACATTTTGCATATAGCCACAGTGCTGATTTTAGCTGTGCTTTGACTTTCCCCCTATTTAAAGCTAGCTGCATTTCGAGTGTAGCCACTTTGATGATTTAGAAGGTTTCTTTGTATATTCAGTGTTAAACTTAGCTGCTTTCTGAGTACAACCATTGTGTTGAATTTACCTGCGCTTTGAATTCACCCCATTTAAACCAAGCTGCATTGTGAGTATAGGCACTGTGTTGAATTTAGCTTCATTTTAAATTGTCACCGCTTTAAACCGTGTTGCATTTCAAGTATAGTCACTGTGTTGAATTTAACTGCATTTTAAATTTGCCACCGCTTTAACCCTTGTTGCATTTCAAGTATAGCCATTGTGTTGAATTTAGCTGCATTTTGAATGTTGCCGCTGTTAAACTTAACTACATGTTGAGTTTCACCTCTGTGTTGAACTCATCTACGAATCAAGAAACCAGCCAGAACACTTGGGTATGTATCACACTCCATGCTAATGAAGATATTCAAAGGCATGGCCACCCACCTGCATGCATCTGATATAATACATTATTTTAAGACCCATCACACAGCACCTCTGCCATAATAATGCAGCTATCGCCACAACACAAATTCAGTCTGAGTCTCCTGCACTCGCATACTCTCCAGACTACATTGCAGCACCCATCCACATGCCAGCCCGACATGGATAGCTAACGGGGACTTAGCTACCCCTACCTACCTTTGTATTGGCTAAAAGGTACACACACACATTCTAAACTCCTCTGATGAATTTCCCATACTTTGGACTTGGGTGCCCAAGGCTGTTCAACCAACAGCGCTTAATGCCTTACCAATGGGAAAAGGTGCTATACAAATGACAATTACATTACATTATTTAACATTACATTAAATTGTGAGGAAACCATCCTTGTTGTGGACCACTGCTTGTTGTCAGCGTACTGAGTTACGAGTGCCTTCTTATGCTACTATATAGACCTGTGGTATGTAATTGGGGCACCGACATAATCAACAGACTCTCTCTCCATGCATACCATATAAGTGCTGGTGAACGTGGACACCATTTTTAAACTGCATCAGAACCAAATACGTCACTAGATGCATGTCAGTATATATTTAATAAATATATCCATGGATTTTCAATTTACATTAAATATGTACATACCCATATTTGGTCCATTTTGCTAATGGTATGTGTGTTGATCAGAATTCACATTTTGTACATGCATATAATTTGTGTATATATATAAATATAATTTTTAATACGCTAGTGTAGATTTCAGAATCAGATTTCAGAATCTAGATTTCAGAATGTAGATTTCAGAATCAGAATCTCAGACGTCTCTAAGACGTCACACTACCAGCTGCACCTCCTTAGAGTCATTCTTCCTTTCCTCATCTTCCCCCAGAAGCTCACTGTCTCCACAACTCTCCAGTTCTCTCCAGGCTGGACTATTGCAACAGACTCTTTCAAAATCTGCCTGCTTCTACTCTCCGCCCTCTGCAACTCATCCAGAACAGGACTGCAAGACTTGTCCTTGGCCTCAAGCCCAGTGATCGTATCTCTCCAGGACTGAAATCTCTGCACTGGCTCCCACTGGCTGCGAGGATTAGGTTCAAAACCCTCTGCATTGTCCTCAAGGCCTTATGGGACCTGGGTTCTCAATACCTTCAACTCTCTCGTCCTAAATATATTCCTTCTCGAGCTCTTCGCTCATCCGCCTCCAACTCGCCCAGGGTCAGTCGCTTCTGCAAGCACCAAGTTGGTGGTAGATCTCTTTCTTCGGCTGGGGTCTCCCTTTGGAACAGCCTCCCTGCCTCCCTGAAGATTGAGGAGAATCACCTCCGGTTCCGGAAGCACCTCAAAACCTTTCTCTTTGCTTCTGCTTTTTCTTTTCCTCTCCCCAGCTGACTTCCTGGCTGATACTGAAACTGCACTGGTTACCTGGTTACCTGGCCACCCTCTGATCTCGGGTCAAGGTCATCCTCCCCCACCAGTCACACACCTGCACTGCCTTCCTGGCAACCCCCGCACTTGCGGACTGTTTTCTGTATCCCTACAGTCCCACTACCAGCACTTGACACCTGTTGTCTGCCCTTACCCTTGCCACCTGCTGTCCGTACTTTTACTTATTGTTATTTATTCTTTTATCCCATGTACTGCACTTTCCTCTCCCCCTTCCCGTGCACTTGCGTGATCTGAATGACACCTGGCCAAGAAGGATCGTTGTCGGTCTTCCCTATGTTCCCCCTCCCTTGCCTCGGTGCGCCTTTTGTGTATAGGCGCGTTATAAATGCCATATCATATCATAGTTGGATGTGGAGGATAGTGATAGTTCCCATAAAGATGGATACCTCATAGTCCTTTGTGGATTTTAAAGTTGGATAGGATCCATAATACTTTATATAGCTCTTTGAATATTTTACAACCAGGGTCACGAGCTGGGCTAATCACTGGTGTGTAATTCAAAGTGATGCCTTCAGAAATGCAGATGCAGTGAACATGGCTCAATGCATTTCGATTGTCCCTTATTAGTACATTCAGATATAATCTAAATAGGTTCACCAGCATGAGGCGATACAATTTGAATATGAGTTTTGATTTCTTGTCTTCTCATTTCGGTTTCCCTGTTTGTCTATATTTGGTTCTCGAATAACTTTATTGATCCCCAAAAATCTGATCTGTTTGGTGTCCTCCTTTTGAATGTTCCAAAAACCAATGACGCGCCAATGGGTACTGCACATTTCCCCTTCGAATTGCATAGAGGTGTTCTCAAATACTCATTCGTAATGTTCTTTGTGTGCTCCCAATAGAAAGCGTATTGCATTCACTATTGATGAAATAAATCACATATGTTTATTTACAGTTGATAAACCCTTGTGATTTAATCTATTAGTATTAATTGTATATTGTGTGAGCTTGTTAAGTGCATAAGTACACATGCTGCAGGTGCCATGTTTGTAAAGTCCTTTAGGTCTATCTAACCCATGTTCTTGTGGTTGGGTAGCTGGAAGAGACAAGACACTGGGGCTAATTATTTGTCCAATTTATATTGCTTTTGTCATAACCACATCTGGGTTGTTTCTGATGTTTTTCTTTAGATCCTCATCTAAGAGTAGGATGTTCCCATGTGTTTGTAAGATTGTGTATACCCTATTGTTTCGCTAAGTATGTGGTGATTAACCTGTTTAAGCATCCTCTTATATTGCAATGCAAATCTTTGTTTATAAACGCTCTCTTTAGAGACTGCAATAGATGTGTGCATACTTATCATTTCCAGGGTTGGCACTATTAGAAACCTAAACAGCCTTTCTTGTACGTTATCAATGGTTGTGAGGCGTCGGGGAAGCATCTGCCATGTTTGGTTGCGCTGTGGCACCACAATCAGTAACACCAGCTGCTAGCGCATTGAGTGAGATCCTAGCCCCTACCCAGATTCATGTGATGTTACGCAACCTGATGTTTTTGCTCTTCAAGAAGTTGGGTTAAGGGGTATTCCTGTTCTTGATCGGTATTCAGTATTTTTGGGAACAAAAGGCCCACAAAGGTCCAGTAGGTCGTCCATCTGGTGGCCTATTCATAGGTGTCAAAACCTTCTTTTGTCCGATAATAACCCAATGGTGTCTAGATTCCGAAAGTGTTTTGGCAGCCAAATGATCATGTTGCTGCTACATGTTCCATGCATTGCTAGTTAACATACACTGGAACCCCAAAAGAACTGAGTTGATACACATCATTTCCACTTCAGAAGCTCTCCTTCATAATTGGCATTGCATATATGATCTGGCACCAATAATCTTGATGGGAGATTTGAACTGGCGTGCCATGCTAATGCACTTGCGCGTTCTCAATGTCATTGGGCCTAGTAAGATCGTTGTTTTTGTTCTCCCTTGTTCCCCTTCCTTGCCTTGTCACTCTCTGAAACACTTCTGTACCTGTACGAGCGCGATAAATATCAATGCTGGCTGATGATAGTAAGAACTGGCAAACCTCATTTGTGAAAGCTGGGTGTTAATCACAGAATGTGTGTACCCAACTGAAACACAGAAAGATTGTTTGCAGAATATAGAAGAAACTAAAATGTCTTAGGCAAAACAATGTCTGTTTCTAAAAGCTAAGATATGGAGCACATTGTCACATCTGTATCCTTCGTTCTTTAACAGTCCTCAATTGGTTTTCTCTTATAATATACAATTGAAGATTATTGTGAATCATTACCTATAAGTGACAGGTTAAAGCCACAAATTCAATGTATACTCGTTTTTGTAAACTGGCTTAAAAGACCGGGAGACAACTTCCTGATTTATTGTATCTTTTTCTTTTATGCAATTGTTACAAGTGTTATTATTAACTCACTTTAGTTATTTTTGTGTCGCATTGACTTCTCATACATACTCATTATCAAAGATGGCCCTGTGGTATGTCTATAGACCATGGTTCAGAAATGTTTGTATACAGTACACCAACTCGAGATATATATCAAATATCACATATTCTTACACAAGACCATTCAGTGAGAGCTGGATCCTGCAGGCCCACTACAGGACAAAGGTATGTATATACATTTGCAAAACAAAGGTAGTGTTGACTGGAATGTTTATAATTAATCATAACTTCAGGCATTGCTCTGAGGAACCCTCCAGACAATAGTTATTTGCCTGCCAAGCCATTACAGAAACAGGGAAGACCATATGCAAATTTCGCTTGTTCTCACACTAAAAGGGGCAGTCCAGCTAGAATTGCTTGGTGACATCCCTTCTGCACAAAACCACAAACCACCCCATACATGTTTCAGCCTCATTGGACATCACATACCTTCACCCCATCTCCTAAGTGCCCCTATGCTTCCTTCTTACTTTTTAATCACGGGTGAAGACTCTGGTGGTGGGGGGATCTGGTATCATCAATCTGGAGAGTCTTGAGATATCGGTTGAACAATGCTCAGTCTGTTCCCATAAGTACGTCCTCGGGCAGTGAGGACATGACTAACAGTGGACAATCAAGGTTTTTTCCCAGAAAACTGATCCTTAGTTTGGCCTTGGGGTGGAGGCACAAATCCCCATGTTTGCACACAATCTGCAAGAGGGGTCCAGGACCAAGCACATCCTGTGACACTAAGTCTATTTGGATTATGCCTGCCTGCTCTAGAGTACAATAAGGATTTTGCTGGCCTCACTTGGATTCCTACTGGTAAACAACACTTCCTATCTGTTTCTCACCATGTAGTATGTGGCCCATGAAGAGGGTTTGGGGCCTTCTTGCTTTTCTGAAAAGAGCTTGGGGAGACATTGCATGTCCCCATTCAGGTTCCGATGCTGTTTCCTGGGGATAATCTTACGGGAGCCTTTTGCTAGAACTCTCTTTTTCCTGTTCATAAAAGAACTGTGCTACATTTCCAGATTTTCATGGGTTTCACCTCATTGGGTTTCTTTGCTCTGACATGTGGTTCTTGAGAAAACATTGTTCTCTAGTGAGCAATTTCAATTTGGGCTGCTTCTTCAAGAGAGAGCTCATGATGTTGACACACAACTTTCTGGAGATAGGGAGGTAATGAATCATCAAATTGTTCTAGAATCAACTACTGCCTTGCCTCCTCATAGGTTTTCAGTTACAACCACTTAGAGCCTCATTACGATGTCAGTGGTAACATGCCGCTGACCCCGAAACACTGTTTTCGGTGCCTGACTTCCCGGTGCCACCGGAACATTACAAGTCCTGTTGGCATGGTCAGTCCGGTGTCACATTTGGCAAATCCCCATTCCTGTAGAGTCTCACAGGACTCCACTGGAATCGGCTAATGGTGCCGGGGCTTCCGTTCCGCTTTGGCGCCAGGCAGGTTCAGTACTGCCATGCGTGGCAGCCCTTGCAGGCCGCCTTGTAGTTTGGCGGCCTGGAAATAGGAGTGCCGGTAAGCTTACCGGCACCCTTATTTTCAGGCCGCCACACTCGTAATGAGGCCCGTATTCATGAGATGCCTCACTCAATTTGATAAATGTCTCAGGGTTTCACCATGTCGCAATTCAAGTTTTCACAATCTGAACCGGTAGTGTTATTGATCAAGTTGCATACTTTCAAGGATCTCTTATTTTGTCTCATCATGGGTTGTTCCATCTTTGTTTAATGCTTGGAACGCTTGGTAGTCCTCCACAGTATGTAAGGATCTTATGTAGTGGGCTTATCAATCTCATGCGCTCCCACTCCCTTTTGTCTCTACCATTCTTTCAAAATTGACAAAGAAGGCTGCAGGGTCTTCACCATTAATCAGTTTTTGTAAGAGAGCAGGTGGTATGGTCAGTTGCTCTTGCCTTTCCAAAATCACTCCCTGTGGCAAATTCATGGTTTCTTGTTTTGCCAATTCATGGCTATCTACCCCTCTGCAATGGCTCTCAATATGTCCATGCCCACATTTGTAGACTCAGAGGCTCTGAAGTGGGGTTCTTGCTCTCAATTTTCTCAATGTTTTGGTAGCGCTTTTCCTCCACACCACTTGATTGGGATCTTATCATCACCATTCACTCTCTACCACCTGGCCTTTTGGGCGGTTACCAGACATTTGGTCGAAAAAAATTGGTCGACCAGACAAATGATCAAACCAATTCGGTCGAAAACCAAATGGTCGAATTTTTTTTATTTTTTATTTTCACCCCTTTTTTTTTCTGGGGGGGTTCCCCCCCAACCCCCTTTTTTTAAAAATTAAAACCCAAAAAATAAATATGTAATTTAAAAAAAAATTCGACCATTTGGTTTTCGAACAAATTGCGTCAACCAAATGTCATTCGACCAGTTTTCAGTCGACCAAATGACTGGACACCCTTTTGGGCCACCTACTCCTTGGCCTGACCTGAATACCTTTCCTCTTCCTTTTGTCTGGCTGGACTTTTATAACCCAGCATGGCCTTGTTAAGTTCCTACCCAGGATCCCACTGGTTGCTGCAGTCAACTATCCCTGGGGGTCAAACTAATCCTTCCTTTTCCCCAGGGAATTGGATTTTCACAGTATTGGTTTGACTTTTCTTTTGAAGCCCCACCCTCATTCCTTGTTTCTTTCCCGACCATATACATTTCACAACGTTCTCTTTCCTTTGGCCTTTGGTGTGATACTGGACGGAAGCCTCTGTGTGCCTCGTTGATGATTGTAATTAGTGAGCGCTGTACTTAGATCTGTTTTCACAATGGTCTCCAGACCAAAATCTCTCTGCAGCAGCCCATGATCTTCTGGGACGAGGGCTTCTGAAAGGAACAGTGAAGAGGCCTTCGCCAGAAAGGAGATTGCAAGGCATTGTGGTATATTTGCTGTTACACCACAACATACTCCCAGGGGAGTCAGAGCCTGCCACCCTCAACTCCCTAACTCCACCAGTGTGGTTGGATTGGCTCTGGCAACTGACCTGGTAGGCAGCCTACCCGATGTTATGAGTGGTTCCTGCTCCCTCTTGACAGGGTCATGACCCTCACCATGTCACACCTGATAGACTGGCTGTTTAAGCCAACTGTATTAATTTGTAAACTAAATATGTGATGTAAGGATGACAGCAATAACACAAGCAGGAACATTTTCAACGTGCAATGTAAATACCTGAATTCGCTTAATGGGAAAACCAAACGTCCTCGTCATCTGCACAGAACCATTCGCTTGTATTCAACCCCGTACAACAGCAATGCAAACTACTTCATTGTGCTGCAGAAATACAGATGCCAGAGTTGAAATGAGGCACAGCGTCTAGACATTCGCTGCGTATGCATTTGGCATGTCAAACAGCATCTTCCCCTCATTCTGTAGTCTAGCAGAACACTTCATTCTAACGTCCTCTCCTAACAAACATCACGGAGGAGCAGTCACAAGCGCACAACGTGAGAGCACTCCCCAGCTGATTTGACAAGGTTGTCTTTCTCTGGCTTAAAGGTCATTCGTCTGTAAATCTGCAATGGAAATAGAAGTAATGTGACAATACAAAATGCCAAAGACCCAGAAACGGACATTTTGAAGAGACACTTCATGCCACGGCAAACACATTCCCTACGGTGTGCTGACAGGGACACCTCGCTTTGCACATGCTAAAACAAAGGCCTCATATAAACTCAAGAACACACATGGTGTTGCCACTGCGATGGTGCTAGTCTACGCTCCTTTATAGCGCCTAAAGAAATGCAATCGGCACATGGAAATTTAGTAGCAGATAATATTATTTCTGATTTCAGAGGTACCATGAAGGAGATGGACCTTTCAGATTAAATCCACAGTCATGACGATAGCCATGCATATCACTGCATTTGGTGCTAAACCCACTGATCTATCTTGGAATTTAAACATTTCAATATGGGGCATTACTCAACCCACTCTGTCAGGTAATGGTGTGCCGCGGAAAAGCAGGGGGTTAACGTGTCTATCACATCTACGCAGTCCTGTAGGCTGCATCACCATGCACAGACATGGGCAGAAGTCAGAAGCTCTGAGGAGCATCCCTCCCCCCCCATGCTCCCACCAGTCTACAGAAATTACCAGTGGCGGTGTTTGGGAGTGCGACGCACATTTCTATTCCCTCTGTCACTATGGCACATAGCTGTGATCCCAATAGTGTCAGTGCAAATTTATAGACGTATTATTTTAGCTCGGCCAAACAAGTAAACATTCCCATGACAGAAAGTGGCTGCTGGATGCTAACCTGTTCATCATATTGGCAATGCATCTCTTGCCCTACTCCTTTGTTGAACACCATTCATTCTTGTGCCTCACAGAAGAGTGCTGGTCAACACTGGGTGATGTGTTTGTTTTCTCTCTTGCAATGTAGTACCACAATTGCATAATAAGGTTATGCTTAAAGTAAGTTCGACACTAGAGGTCAATCATGCAAAAAGTCGACTTGACCATGGACTAAGGGTCAGATTATTGACTAAATGACTGTTGCAGCACACTGCGTGGCATTCACTTCCTCTATTAGAGTAAATAAAGGGGCCAGCAGGTGCAGTTTAACACCAGTCAAGGTTTTCAGTGTAGACGCCACAGGGAAGTTTACATCTGAATGATTGAGGGAGGGGAGCAGTGAGTGGCTAAGGCCAAGTGAATTTCACTTTGGCTTTGTTGCAGCAGGCAAGGGATCACATGTACCGGTTCTCTTAGGGCATGATGGGTCACATTCTCGAGCCTGTGAAAGAAATGGTCCCTTTTGGCCGAGAGGTCAGCTCCAATTTCAACTGGAATTACCATGCCAGCAATACACTATGCCATCTGCAGGTGTTTCACAATTTGCCCATACATAACTTGAAGACTTCCATGGCTGCCTGTGTAACTCTACTTCGCACATTTTGAGCAGACTATGCCATCACAGTTAACTGCAAAATTCAAATAAGAGCTCCAAATAGGGCCCTTTTAACACCTTGAAATTGTCACATGCAGGGTAATGGCTTCTCCATGCTACAACCTTTTAAGGGGACCACCAAGCGGGGTAACCCTCTGGTTTACCTACCTGTGCTCAATCGGACCAACATGGTGAGGATCTATACCTTGGTAAGCGATTAAGATGTGGCACAGCTGGTGAGGGACCATATGTGGTGATACATGTGTACTTGGAATTAATATTGATTCCTTCCTGGCTTTCATGGTTGGCCTGGGTTTCAAAGTAAAAATTGTGACTTTTCACACTCATGTCTTGGAGGATGAGGACACGTAGCGCGCATCACAAGGAGGAGACACTTTGTAAACATCCACAGGTGCATTGCTTCGGTGATACATGTTGAAAGATTTGCGAGCAGTGTGGGTGCAGCTTAAAATGAGAATACTCTGTGGGACACCCTCCTCTGTGACTCAGACATCTTGAATACAGAGATTAGTAATAATCAGGGAAAGGCAGCAGTTCATCAGCCACATAGACAGATACCTGATGCCTATCTACTGAATGTTTCACCCATGGAAGGGAATGATGACTCATTACCGTGTTGCTACAACAAGCAGTCCATCTAGCTAGCAGCACTTCTGTGAGTGCCGTAGAACTGTTAAGCTGCCCTTTACAAATGTGCAGGCCAAGATCGTTTTTAGTGTGGCTCTGGCTATTGTATACAACTTAAGGAGAAGCATGGCAAGGTCACATTTTGAGCAAGTTACATTTATAAAAATGAACAGTCACTTTTGTAATTCAAATTAAGCAATACTCCCGAGCTAGGGGAGCATTACCGAGTCAGGTAATGCCCCACTGCCCATAGTTACAGGCCCGAGCGAAGTGAGGGCCTTAACAAAGGCCCCGGGGCATTATCTGACTCGGTAATGCACCCGCCCCTGGCTCGGGGTGTTAGGGAGAATTCTCATTTCTGTGCTAATTCCCTTCAACCTTAGAGACCCCCAGCTCTGTGCTGGACTTTAGGACTTTTTAATTTTAACCCACTCTCTCATGTGTTTTGAGCTGATTTGGGTTATATGTTTTCTCTGTTTTTGGAGTCTGACAAACTCCATAGGTACTTTTTGTATGGTGACACAGAGCACCTTAAGTGCAGTGTCACCGAGAAATCCTTTAGATTTCTCAAAAGGTTTAAATACCTTTTCTTGTGAGAACTACTGTTCCTAAGAATAGTAAAGTGAAATTGACTTTACTTAACTTTTCCAGTTGTAGGTCCAGCACACACCATCTCATGTGGAGTGCTGGGGGGTTACCTAGTAGCCCCTTATCCTACATTCTCATGTAACATTTGTTATGTAACCCTCACGAAATTAAATGGCTGGTGGCAGTGTTTTTTACTTTTTCTACCACTGTGCATTTTTACCACAGGCTGAATCCTCAGTTGCAGTATAGCACCCATGGGTGACCATTTTGTCATAAGAGCCAGCTCTTCTTTTTTTTACCATTTTCTGATTGTTAGGTCTTTCTTCGGTTTTACTCAGTGCATTGAGCCAGGTTTGAGCCCCTTGTTCATTTTGTCTTTGGCAGGCTTCCGCCCTGAAGCCTGCCAATGGCTCCAGTGTGTCTGGAAAGGCAGGATGTGAGGGAGGTTCCCGAAACACCCCTATCCTTTGTCTCTAGGAATGCCTGAATGCATTATGTCCTGATTGGCTGGCTGGTTATCCTTGAAGGACAGCCACCCTGCTATGTGATTGACAGCCTAGGCTGTGTATGAATGAGAGAAACCTGCTTAAAAGGTGAGGGTTTTAGGACTAGAGGCAGAGTCGACCACTGGGAGAAACACCTGATGAGGAAACCATGAACAAAGCTTGCTGCATCCTCCTGGACCTTTGAATCACCGATGAAGCCCTGCTGCTGTGCTGAAACTCCTTTTTCAATTCGACAGAGAAGCTCCTCAAGGGATGACTTGTTCCCTTGGGTAAGTGGGACCAACTAATCCCAAGGCGAACTCCACTGGACCATCTTCCCAAACAGGCTGTACTTCTGTGCTGCAGCAGAAATTGCGTGCCAGGGGTCGAGAAATCCATAGTTGAATGCAACATCTGAAATATGGCCCAAAGTTGCAGGAGTCTCCTAAGGGCCCTCCAGAAGCAGGATGACCAGAGCTTGAGTCCCCTTACCAGAGTGCAGGACCCAAGGAGTGAAGTAAGCCCAACCGGTGTCTGAGATCCACAACAGTGCTGTTTATCGAGCGCAGAAACTGTGAAGTGCCGCTGAACTGAAAAGAGCCTGTAGCTGCTGACGATCTCCAAACTGCTAACGCAGGAGCCCTCCAGACGTCCTTCCTCTTGTCCCCACGACTGTGGCTCAAGAATCCAGGGTCTGCCTTGCTGCAACAGGACAGAATCCAGCTGGACCCCTCTTATTCAAACCAGAGGTACTGTTTAGACTTGGGGTACTTACCTCAGTGTTTGTTGAGCTGTCTTTTTCTTAGTTGAGACTTGCAGTGGCTTACCTTTAGAGTTGATTCCAACTCTGCTTTTCACAGGCTTAACAGCTTGTGATCCTACAAATGTTTCTACAAACTTTGTGCAAGACATTTTATCTAAGAAGTGCCTCAGCTACATAGACTGTGCTCCAATTGACTTTGAATTTGACTGTCCTGACCTGGCTCCCTGCAGACTCGTCTATCCCATTGACTTTGATATTCTTTGTCCCTAATAGGTGGTAACTTGTTTTAGACTACTATTGCTGGGAAAGGCTTGTCTAGATTTCAATGGCAGATTTAGTTGTCCTCACATATACTGAGAACCTTTTTAAAGGTGGGTTAACTTATACCAAGTAAATAAGTGTTGTGTAGTCTCACACTGTGTTACTAAATCAATTATTACCTAACACAGGAATGATTGCTTTTAGTACCCCCGCCTGTTGGACCGGTCTACTAAAAGTAATTATCTTGGCTGCGCATTTCGCAACAATGAAAGAAGAATGGCTGACAAGGACTGGGGAACATAGTCTGTTCTCCCTTTCCCTGGCGGCCATTGGAAATAGTTAAAAAAATAAACAAACAAAATGGATGCCATGTAAATGGAGAAGGTACTACACACAGTCCCTTCTCACTTTCAATGGAGGCCAGTCAAAAAATAGCAAACATTTTCTAAAAAAGGCCCACCATGGAAATGAAAAGGGACAACGTGTCCTTTGCATGGCGGCGTGTCGCGGTTCGGGATTGAATGGGCTGGAAACAATATTGTTTCCATTGTGTATGCTCCCAAGGGGCAGCCATAAAAATGGTAAGTGGAGGAATAGGGGTGGAGGGAAAGGGAAATCTGTGGAGGGGGAGGAGGGAAGGGGAGTGGGGAGCAGAACACTTATCTGATTCCCCGGTGAGGGGAGATGGGGGCCGCTAGCCCTAAGGAGGCTCAGGGCAGAGGGATTACCGTCGGGTAACACCTACGTTCTGAGCCTCCCCATTGACTGGGAGGCCGCCACCCCTCATCCCCTTGCCGGGTATTAATATGAAATAACATTTTCCTATAGGCAACATAGCTGAGATGATGGTGATGATGTAATGTTATGTTATGTTAATGTAATTTGTAGAGTGCAACATTCACCCAAAAGTACTTGGCGCTAGAGAAGAGAAGACTGCCGTTTTTGCCAGAAGAAAGGAAAACCTAAAACAGGCATGTTTTGAGTGCTCTCCTGAACTGCAAGTGATTTGACGGGTCCTTTACTGTCCCATGTAGGTTGTTCCACATTTCAGCGGCGACAAACGAAAAGGCAGGTCCTCCATTACGTGACCTGCGAAACGTCAGGACCAACAGAAGGCCGGCAGAGGCTAAGCGAAGCTGGCGGGTGGGGAGGTACCGAGTACATTTAGAATGGACGTTCTCTGCCACCTGCCCATGCAGCGCCCTATGTACAATACACAGCATCTTGAACATAATCTGCTGCATGACAGGAAGCCAATGGAGAGTATGTAGCACAGGGGAAATATGGGCCCCATTCGGAGAACCTGTGGCCACTTGGGCAGATACATTCTGTAGACGTTGTAGCCATTGGATTGTGCCCTTGGGCTGAGCCAGGTAAAGAGAATTACAATAATCAAGTCTATTCAACACCAAGGCAGCAACCACCGTCGGATGAAGAGTAGCTGGTAACAGAGGGAGAACCATTTTTAACATTTTTAGGTGCAAATGACAGGCTTTGCAAACCGTGGACACTTGGTCTTTCATTGAACGAGAGGATGAGAGAATAACTCCCAAATTCCTCACCTTAAACACAGGGACAGGGAGAATACCAAGTGAAGCGGGCCAGAAGGAAGACACCCAAACAGTGGGTTCAAGAGGGGCATCTACCACCATCACCTCTGTCTTGTCCCCATTCTATTTCAACAAGTTACAACTCATCCACTCACCAACAGCAGTCAGGTATTTATGAAGGCACAACACCTCAGTCCGATCAAGATCTATCCATATCAGGATCTGGGTGTCATCGGCATAGGAATAGCACCTCATGCCAATGGAGCGGATGAGACAGATGAAAGGCCTCATGCAAAGAAGCCCGGCAGAACACTGCAGGAGAGGTGGCAAGAGCCTGAGGGAAAAGAAGCAAGAGATAACACCTGAGTGTGATCATCCAAAAAATAAGAGAACCAGAACAATACCTGGCCAATATGCCAATTTGAGACAGGCGAGTAAGCAGGGTGGGGTGGTCTACGGTGTCAAACATCGCAGACAGATCCAAAAGAATCAGGGCACCCACCCACCTGCATCAACCAGTCTAGCCATGTCATCAAAAACTGAAACCAATACACTTTGGTGCCCCGACCAGGCCTAAAACCAGATTGGGCAGAATCAAGAAGTTTGGAAGATTCCAAGAAAGAAGACAGAAGAGGAGAAACCAAAGATTCCAACAGCTTCATAGAAAACAGAAGCAAAGAGATAGGGTGGAAATTAGCGAGAAGTGATGGATCCAAGGAGGGTTTTTTCAGGGGCAGAATGACAGTGGTGGTGCACATGATGGTTTGTTACCTGGTCCATGTACACCAAAGAAAATTGGACCATGTTTGCTTTGTGGTGTGTGGTTGGGAAACTGATAGTTTCAGTAACTGTGAATGAGATGCCTTGACCGGGTGCTATTTTACACATGCCATGGGTTCTACAACAGTTCAGAGCCACCTGCTAAGGATTATTGGGCACGTTCACAGAACACAGCCACCCTTTAAGGTACTTGGGCTCCCATACAGGGCACACACACCTGGCAAGTGTCATGAGCACTTTCACGTGGAAGACCCAACTACAAAAATGTTCACGATCTTTCACAGGGCACAGCCACCCGATTCTTGAGCCAGCAGTACCCCGTGCCCATCGTGACTAGGGCATTGCCCTAGACCCTTCTCCACTACCACTACTTTGCCTGTTTCCTACAGCCATTCCCCAAGCAGAAGACCTCACTGTTGGTATTTTCTGGTGGCATGCTAAAATAGTCCTGCACCAAGTAATACTATATGGTCTGAGTGGGGGGGTTGAGGTTGCCACTCTCTTGGTGTAATCCTGAGGTTGGCTTGCTACTTTCCCCACAGCAGGAGAAGGAATAAGCACTTTGTACTCCAAGTCCTCCTCTCTATGTGGCTACTGCTCCCCTTCAGGTAATTGCACTGCCTGCTGTACTACCTCCATAGCCTGGTTCTCCCTTATATGCTCTCCAAATGGATTTCTCACACAACAGCAGAATCCTTGCCTTGCTAGGTGGAGACCACTTCTACTGCCCATATGGACAGAAGCAATCCAAATGCCATCACCAGCTATTTATTATGGTTGGCCACTTCTCCCATATGAAGAACATGCCCTTGTACTCCTCCAATGGCCCTGCCTCTGTGAGTAAATACACAAGAGGCCGTGCTTTGATTTCCTCTGTGCCGGCATCCCTCTGGGCCACTGCATCTGTGCAACTTATCAATGCTGGGGTCTCCTCTGAGGCAATGTCTCCTTTCAGCCTCCAGAGGCTTCTCTCAATGCCTCACCCACCTCTGCTAAATTAGAGGAATGGTGATGTTGTGTTGCCTGGTCTTGCCCACTGGCCCACACAAGGAGCATGATGTTTCCCCCCTCCTCATCCATCATTTGAGAATCATCATACTCTTGCAAGCATATATACAGATTATCTTTCACTCCCACCTATCCCTCTTCCTCTTACAGAATCACAAGCACACTGTGCAAGTGCCACAAATAACAATAATGAGAACTGTGTGCACAACCTGAGAGATCCAAAGTGTGTATTAAAAGCAGCCATGAGAGTACAAATGAGAACTAGAGAACAAACCCAAATGAACCTACTACTCAAACTACTACTAAAATGCTTCTCTTCTACAAAACTAAAGTATGTCACCTGGCTGAGGTAACACACAACTATTGACACCAGAATAAGCTGAAAGGAGTTTATTTAACAGTAAAGAGTAAGAGTAAATCATAGGAATATTGTATGGAAATTGGTACAGCATGGTCTAAAATAAAGCTTCTTAGGAAGTGTTGTCTTTGAACTCAGGATTACAAATGTAGGACAGAAAAAAAAGGATGTCAGAAGGTTCCAGACAGAAAGATCTCCTGTTTAGGTCTCTCTAGCATTCAGTCGTATCCACTTCTGCTGGGAACCACAATGTCTCTCTGCCTCTTTTGGGATTTAAGTCTTCCTCCCTTTCTCAAGTATCCTAAATTCCTAAATGAATCCCCTTCACTGGGGCTCCCCTTATATCTATTATCTTTACCCTATTACAGGGCAAAGAGACCATCTGTTATTTTATTCAGGGAAATTGTGTCCTGATCAAGCTTCCACACCCAGCGATATAGTGCCCTGCTCAGTAATCTAGACCCAAGTGATATAGTGCTCAGCTCACACTCCCAGGGATATAATGTCCTGCTCACTATTCCAAACCCAGTGATGTAGTGCATCTCTCACTCTCCCACTGGTATAGTATTCTGTTTACTAATCCACACCCAACAATATAGTGCCCTGTTCAGTCCCCCAGGGATATAGAGCCCTGCTCACTTCGCACGCTCCCAGGGATACAGTGACCTGCTCACTATGTTTATCTCTCTCTCTTTCACTCTCTCTCACCTCTCTTTCTCTCCCTTATCCCCTCCCTATTGTTACCCCTCTCCCTCTGTCCCACACATCCTCACTTCTGGCACTCACTCTCTCTTACAATTTCTCATCCCTACCTTCTCTTGGCTAATGGGTATCTTTATTCTGGCTTCAAGGGGCTCCCCTCCACCTTACAGGAGTCCACCCCTCTTCTGGGGTCCTAGGTTCTCACCTCTTTCTTACAGGAGCAGACCCCTCTTATGGGGTTCAGGGGCTCTTCTCGACCTGACTGGAGCACACCTCTCTTCTGGTGTTCTGAATGGTTATTCTCCCCCTCCCTGGTGAGTACTCTGCAAATTGTCCCCTTAATTGAGCACACCCACATTCTTGGGATCATGGGGAATCTTCTGCCCCACACTCAAACATACTCCTCTTCTGCGTTCAGGGGGCATTTCTACCCATCAATGCATCAGAGCCCTCTTCTGCCCTCCAGGGGAATTGTCTCACCTCAATGAGGCAGACCCCATTTTTAGAAATCTGGGGGGCCCCCCTCCTCACTGCAGCAGACCCGTCTTCTGGAGTTTATGGGCTCTTCTTTTCCTCACTGGAGCAGACCCCTCTTCTATGTTTCAGGACCTCCTCTCTCCCTCGCAGGAGCACACCCCTCTTCTGGGGATCATGAGCCTCTTCTATTCCTCACTAGATCCCTAGCTTCCTAGCTTCCTCAGCAGATCCCTCTGCTCATTTCCTAGCCCCACACTGTCTGTGATTCATAGGGTCAGTTTTAAAGCCTTCAACGTCCGCCCAGTGGCTGAGGCAATTTTCTGAACTGATTTATTCATTGCCTTCTTATTACAAGTCTTATTACAAGCCAGGGGAAGGATGTCTCTAAAATGTCTGTCACCATCTTGGATTTCTTTCAGTTAGTTCCTAAGTGCAAGAGCTGGTGTTTGTCAAATGTTATGTACCTGCCTTCCAGCCTTTCCTCCTGGCTGTCCTCCTGCACAGCAATTTGTTGTGTGGGTTGCTGGCACTCAAAAAGCCATCCCATGGAACAGTCCAACGTCGAGTAAGTTCTCACCTGTGCAAAATTGTTTTCCATTTGCGAAAAGGAATACACACTTTTCTCTTCTTAACTGCTGCAGCTGCAGGGGAGGGAGTAAATCATTCTCCTTCATAGATGCTTTTGCAAGATGGGGGGTGGTATAAGTTAGGTTTTCCCTTCAAGGATCCATACCTGTTGACTAAGGTCTCTCTCTGAATGTGCTAGTGTTTCCCCATAGCATATCCTTGCCTGAATCCCTGAACGACTTTCAGGAATCCACTCCAGGTTATGGATATCTAAATCTGATGCATCTTGGGAGATGCAATCCAGAAGGACTGCTCCCTTTGCGACCTAGTCTTTTCTAACTATGTTTGGGATTTTCTTTTAGGTACTCTCTCTGGAGGTTTGGAAATCATTCAGGGCTGGTCCTTTCAATCCTATTCTCAGGTGAACAATGGACTGGATACAATGTTGCACTGTGACTTTGTCACATGACCCCATTTCTCTCTGAATACCCCTATCTATTACTACCTACAGGATTGAAACTGCATCATGTTAGTCAGGGATTTCTCCTTTTCCATGGCTTCTGCTGGTATGCATAACCAACTCACCAGTTACATTCAAGGAAGTAAGTTTCCCTGAGCAGACCTTCTTGTGACCCTGGGATTACTCTAGCCTCCATCTTCCATAATAATGTACCCTTCTCCACTAATACCTTGGACATATAATAATATTACCTACACACATCCATGAATGCAAATGGTTGTTACTTAGGTTTCCTCAGCCTAGTTTACAAAGTTAGTATTTCTGGGTGAACAGCCCACTCCTGGCTTCTGAGTCTAACCTGGTGATTATGTTCTGTCTCTTTAAGTTAACTGGTACATGGAATCTATTCCGGGTGCTGTCAGAGGGTCCATATATATCTACCTGGAAGTTTTCTTCTTAAAGCCCTTGTTTTTCTTATGAGTTTTCCTGGGAATGGTTTAGTTTTGTCAGGGTTATGGCTTCCACTTTGCTGACATCTTTGGTGGCTTTGACAGATTCCCAACTGTTCTATGGGTGGCATGCTTTCATAACTTCCCCCAGCTCTTTTTAGAGTTCATATCTATCGAATCTTCTATGCCTGAATCTCTTTAATAATCTGAATCAGTTTCCTCATTGATAGACCATCTTTTTGCATGTTCTTTAGAACTGTGGCTGGTTTGAATCTACATCTTAAGAAAAGGAAATTCATTGGGTAGGAGCTTCGAGCCATAAACTGATGTTATATATCCATCTCATCTCCAGCTTCGAGTAGCTTTCTGTCCAGCATCTCTCCAAGAGGCTGATCCTCTAAACTGGTAACTATAAAACGTCTTTCAGATGTTTTTTGTGCTGTTGGCCTGATAGTTAGGTGTTTTCTCTTCCTTATCATTCTTTATAAAAAGTAATCTGATCTGGGAAATCTAGTTGAGGTGCTGCTTCCACCAAGTGCAGGGACATTCTGAACATCTCTGGGATGTCTCACTAGCTAGAGAACTTCCTCTTATTGTGCAGGGATATTTTAGATGTTTGGGATTTTCTAGGATGTCTTCTCTAGTAATTTGCCTGAAAACGTCCCTTTTCTTTTCCATCAGTTAGGCATGGACAGCTCACTGGATCTCTTCTGATTTTAGATCTTCTGATGGGATGTGTCCTTTCTCTCAGTTCTTCTCTTGTCTACTCTTCCGTTGCTTCTTGGGAAAGTTTGGTATTCCTGATTCTGTCATAGTGGAATTGGGTGATATTATCTCCCTTCATCATCTTCTGTTGGGTGGAGGAATAATGTACAGCAGGAACACATAGGTTGCTCTAATGGTTTGTAGGCAAAGATATGGTTGATACCTTACAACTTCTAAGAAGTGGGGTGGCATTTGAAGGGATCGGGTACACACAGCAGTTGAGGGCACAATTCTACATTTAGTCAAGTTTCTAGTACAACTGTCTCTCTCCCTGGTATCAAGTATTCATAAACACTGGGTATGTCATCAAAGGTCACCCAGGGTGAGCTACAGTTTAGGATGTGGGCTTGCAGGTTCAGTAGGTGAAAGATGAATCCATGTACGCCAAGTTTCTTTCCAAATCCAGTAGTGTCAAGGTCTATGAAGAGTTGGGCCTGAATAAACTGTCAGAACTAGTACAATACTAACGCAATTCCATCCAAATCAGTTTATGACAAACAAAAAGGGGTGACATTGGGATAATGTAAACTTTGTTTGTGTTTTATGTGCCTTTTTTGGGAATACAAATTTGTGTAGGAAACTATTTTGGGGCTTTATTTGATTTCATAATGCAGCACAAAAGGTGAAATACATAAGAGGAAAAATCCTTTTCATATGGGGAAACTAACAAAACACACTATTTCAAAAAGAGTAAGAAAAAGGGACACATACATTGCTACAAAAACACATTAAACACAATTAAACTACACAAAAGACTGTAACCAAACAGATAACACTCTTACAAACTCCTCACAAGTTAGCTCGAAATCTTCAAAATCCCTCCTAACACACTGCATGTGTGAGCCAGCTCTGTGTACACCCATGCTCACAAAGAAAATCACAAAGGATAAACACTTGAGGTGGCCATTGTCTAGGAGCATACATTACTTTTAGGACATCTGTGAGCTCTGATTGTTTGAGCAAACTAAATGCATCACTCAAGATGGCTCTTATTGGATAGATAAGCAACAAAAGGAGAAGGCCTAAAGTATTAAATTCATGTTTCAAAGGAAAAGTCTCCAGTCAAACCATGGTTACCAGTGTTCACCATCCTTAATGTGTGTTAGAAAAATATTAAATCAGAAGAAAGATTTAAAATATCACAATCAATGTACAATTTTGAAAAAGTAAGTTAAACAATGATCTTAGAGAGACATGTGAATATGTGCAATTAAACATAGTTATTGAAAATTGCACAGTAATTATAAAAGAAACCATTGAGTCACAACGAATTTGAAGCTTGATAATAAAGTGCAAGAAAAATAAATGTTCTGAAAAAGTATACACAAATATACATTGACACTGGTACACAATAAAAATGATACATTAAACACAAGGACCTATTAGGCCAGGGCATGCATTTGCTGGATACAACACAGATATAACAAACATGGGTACACTCTGTGCTATTCCAAAAAATTGAAATTGGGCAGACAATCCTACTTTACCATAGTAGAATGATTTCCTCAAATCTTTGGATACAAAACAGATGTATACATGTCTGCACTAACCCCTACATGTTTCTGTCTTAACTTCTTTCAATGCTGGACATTCCTGGCATGACCCTTGCCCATGGCCCTCTCTGTCAAGTCAGCCTTCCAGTTAGGTCCAGGTCAAAGGCCTTAAAACCTCATCCAAGACTCTCTTGGAGTCAGTCCTGGCGCCTTTGGCGCCAGGCTCTTAACCATCATGAAGAGTAACATTAGAATGGGACTATTTGCTTGTGACTATTTAACTTGGGGGGTTCAGCTAACATGGAGGCACACACATAGCTCAGTTACAAGTAACTGAGCTATGCAGTCCAGTCTTTTGGGTGTGGCAGGCCTGGGACTAATTTACATGGACTACTTTGTGTGTGGTTGGCCCGGGACTATTTTACCTGGACTACTTTACCTGAGACTATTTAAACCGCAGCAGAACATGCTTTGCGTTATTCTGCTGGGGGCAGCGTGACTCTCACCGTGGCCAGTTCTTTGATGCCAGCTTACCTGAAACCAAGGACCTGCAGAGAGAGAAAGAACACTACCAAACTTATCTGGAACAGTATCCTGTCTTCATCCATCGCTGACTTCAGTTCCATTCACCTGAAGGTATGAACTCCATCATCCGGCACCGCATGCATCCTGGAATACCATAACCTGGAAAGAGGAGAAAGAAAGACAGCATTAGTAAGCGCTTACTCACGTTTCCTCCCGAATGAAGAAAGCCACACAATTCTTACCAGGGTAGTCATCTCCTGGTCAGTATCATTGCTGGAACATTACGGCGCTCGGCGAGGAACATTGCAACCTGCAAGGAGAGAAACGACACAGGTTAGCAATATAAATGCGAAACAGTGCCTTGCATCGTGCATTACTCACCGGACAGCATCACGCACACTGCGCTTTCGCCTACCGGCCCATGCTCATCTTAAAACTGCATGACAACACCAAAATACCTTTCCATACCTAAAAGGAAAGGAGCAAGACATTATTATTCGAACTAAGAGGAACAAAAGAACTGAATATAAAGACTGTAAAGCAGCAAACCTATGAAGTCGAAGCAGGCCTGGATTTCCACAGAGAGGCTTGCACCAGTGAAGTAACTTGGTCGCTGCTCTCCCCCACATCTACGTGCCCATGCCATGAGGAGCAGGACGGAGAATCCACCTTTTACAATATTAAGGTGAGGAGAAGGCCAAAGGGGGAGGAAGGAGTTGAGGCCAAGGGAGGTGGGAAAACATAAAGACAATCCGGTATTGAATCCAGCTCTCCTATATTGCAGACCCATCTTTAACCAGAGGCATTACCTAGGGACCGGGAGAGGGTTTGACAGTGCAAATCATCCAACTAGGCCTGGGTGGCGTCCCCGCGGATACCAGGTGAGCATAACAGAACGAAAAAGCCTCAATAATATTATCCACCTGGGCATCATGGAGACTTCAGAGACTGACCAGTTAGTTCAGTTGTTGGGACAATTACGCGCTGATGTACAGCGAGGCAAGAAACCAACGCTCTTAGGGGGGTTTTGATTGTTACTAAGGATCGTACCGACGAAATAAGTAGACAGTTGCTCCAATCACAGGCAGGAAAGACCCCCATTGCCTGGTAACATTCCGCCAGCACCTGTACCAACTTCTTCCACCAATCCAGTACAAATACCCCTTCCTGGTGCAGTTCCTCTAGCTCCACCAGAACGATTTACAGGGGACTCAAAGAAGTACAGAACGTTCATGAACCAGTGTCATCTTCATTTCCTTTGCAGACCTGGGGCTTTTCCTAACAACCAAGCGTGGGTTGCTTTTGTTTTGTCATATCTGAGTGGCAGTGCTGCGGATTGGTCGGTACCATTGGTAAGTCAGGATAACTTGTTGTTGCATGACTTTGGGGGTTTCCAGATGGAAATGGAAAAACTCTTTGCTCATCATGCCCAAGGCCAAGCATTAGACAACAAACTTTTGTCACTCCGTCAAGGAAGTCAAGACTTGCTTACATATACAGCAACATTTAACAGACTAGTCGTTGAAGCTGGGTGGCCTGAGGAAAAAAGGACCACACTATTTCATCAGGGTCTATGAGGGGAACTAAAGGATGTCCTTGCTCAAGTGTTAACCCACCTAAAGACTGTGGAGAATTCATCAACCTTGTGGTGCAATTAGATCACAGATTACAAGACCGAAAAATAGACCGGATAAGGTTAGACACTCGAGCTGTCTATGGCCGATCAAAGGATAATGTTCCACATACATTGGAAAACACAGTAGAACCCATGCAAATCAGAGGTGTATGGCCCCCTTTAATTAAAACTGAAAGAGACAAGACAAGGCAACAGCAATTATGCTTATATTGCGGATAATCAGGCCACTTCCTCAAAGAATGTCCAGTGAAACCACCAAGGAGAACTGTTGGAGCCATGGAGAAGGAAGATAATAACAAGGAGTCCGAAAACTACAAAGCGCGGCAAGCATAGAGGTCCGCTTGTTGAGCGAGAAGGATGAGCCACAGACCTCACACTTTGCATTACCAGTAATTTTAATCAATCACCAACAACCGTCTCGGATGCATGCTGTCGAAGCATACATAGACAGCGGAGCAGTTGGGAATTATGTAGACCAAGATCTGGCAGCAGAGATGGGGCTTCCCTTATGCTCTAAGTCAACTACTGAAAAAGTTACTACTGTTGATGGGACAGAAATAGCTTCCGGACCAGTAACCCAATGTACAGCAGCACTAACCCTATTGTGCCAGGATGGACACCGAGAATCTATTGCATTCGATCTCATCAGAGCTCCTCAGTGTCGACTAATCTTAGGGATGCCATGGTTTGTAGCTCACAACCATCTAATAGATTGGTGTGCCAAGAAGTTGGTTTTTCCAAAGATTGTGCTCGCACCTGTTATTACCAAGAAAAGGGGAAACAGACTTATGTACATCTGCTACTCCCAGTATGGCGGCGATTGTACTAGGTGTGACTAGTACTCTACCAAATGAATACCAAGATTTTCAAGATGTGTTCCAGAAAGAACAAGCCAATACTCTACCACCGCACAGGCCGTACGATTGTCAGATCGACCTGGTGCGCAAATTCCTTGTGGTCGTATCTATGCACTTACTGAACCAGAAAACCTCCATTTGAAATCTTATCTTGATCAGTACCTGGCAAATGGATTTATCCGCCCATCTAAATCACCAGCAGCCAGTCCCTTATTCTTCGTACCAAAGAAGGAAGGAGATTGGAGGACTTGCATCAACTATCGCGCATTAAACCAGATCACAATAAAAAACTGTTTCTACTACCCCTTATTCCCGAATTATTGACGCCCAAATGTATACCAAACTGGACCTTGGACCTGGTTCCATCTTGTTCGAGTGAAGAAAGGAGACGAATGGAAAACCGCCTTTAATACCAAACACGGCTTGTATGAATAACAGGTAATGCCTTTTGGACTTTGCAACGCTCCTGCTGCATTCCAGTACTTTATGAATGATGTTTTGCGGGTGTTAATCGACGTTTGTGCCCTGGTTTACATTGATGACATCTTAGTGTATTCTGCTACAAAAGAAGACCATGTCAGGCATGTCCGCTCCGTCCTTACTAAACTCCGCCAACATAAACTGTATGCTAAACTCGAAAAATGCTCTTTTCATGTCACCGAAGTGGAGTTCCTCAGTTTTATCCTCACACCAAAAGGTATCAGAATGGAAAGGCACAAGGTAATTGCCATTCTTAACTGGCCGTCACCAACTTCATTTAAAGGAATCCATAGTATGTTGGGCTTTGCAAACTTTTACCGCCGATTCATCCCAGATTTTTCCCAAATAGTGCATCCAATTACATCACTATTGAGAAAAAACAATAACAAGTTTCATTGGACCGAAGAAGCAGAGAAGGCCTTTCAAGTACTTAAGAAAAAAATCACTTCTGCTCCAGTTCTACGGCATCCTCGCCGAGACCTCCCTTATATAGTTGACACAGATGCTTTTAGCATGGCTCTGGTAGCTGTTCTCTCACAAAGGGACCCATGAACTGGTCAGTTACACCATGTGGCCTTCTGGTCACGACAATTCTCACCTCCCAAACACAACTATGCTATCACAGACAAAGAACTCTTGGCTATAAAATCAGCTTTCAAGGCATGGCAACACTATCTCCTTGGTGCTAGACATACTGTCACGGTCATAACTGATCATCTAAACCTGCAATACCTAAAAACAGCAAAGGCTCAATCATCCCGTCAACTGCGATAGGCTCTTTTCTTCGCTGAATATGACTATGTGATCACCTACCGGCCAGGAGTCCGAAACGGAAAGGCTGATGCCTTGTCCCGTATGTGTGTTGATGAAAAGGTATGCATAACTCCAGATCCAATAGCCATCATTCCAGACAACAAACTCCTGGTTCTTACCACAACATTGACACAGGGTGAACTCCAAAACAAGATCCAACTCTTAATGGATCCCACTTTCTCACAAGAGTGGTGTACTCAAGTAGAACATACACCATTAAAGGCCAGTTACCATATTTTAGGAACCGTCTATACTTGCCAAGTAAAGATTTACAAGAGCAGGTTATTTCAGTTATCACGACACCCTGTTTGAAGGTCATCCTGGAATTGACAAAACTCTAGCTAAAGTAAAACGAAACTATTGGTGGCCCACATGGCTTAAAGACATCATACAATTTATTCAATCTTGCGGTGTGTGTGCACAAAACAAGTCCTAAAAGCAGAAACCAGCTGGTCTACTACAACCATTGGAAATTCCTCCTGTACCATGGCACACACTGTCCCTTGATTTCATTATAGATCTACTTCCCAGTCAAGGATTCAACACCATCTTAGTAGTTGTAGACTTGTTCTCAAAACTGGCACACTTTATTCCTTTTGAGGGTCGAGGTAGTCAGTTTGTATCCAACTTCTGGAGGAAATGTTGTTCAATGGCCAAAATTGACATTTGACTATCCACAAGTCACCAATCCTAAAACAGATGGCCAAACAGAAAGAACAAACCAAACCCTCGAGCAATACTTACGTTGCATGTTACATCACGTGGAAAGAAATTGGATGGACTTGTTATGGATAGCTGAATATGCCTATAATAATTCATTACACACCAGCACGCACTGGACAAACCCCTTTACAAACTATATATGGTAGACATCCACATACTTCAGAATTGGATCTCCCAACCCCTTTGGAAATGCCAGCTGTTAAAACCCTACATACGACTATTTCCCAGGGCTTCAAAGAAGCAGCAGAACATTTACTCCAAGCCAAGAACAGAAAAAAGAAATGTGCTGACCAACATCGTAGTAAAGCCTCCGACTATCTAATTCGAGACAAGGTCTGATTTGCATCAAAATATGTGCCCATAAAAGGGACTCAGACCTTTCAGCCCCGATATCTGGGACCTTATTCTATTGAATCCATAATAAATCCAGTGGCAGTTAAATTATCCCTACCACCCACTATGCAGATTCATCCTGTGTTTCATCTATCACTCCTGAAACCAGTACAGCCCGGTACTCAGGTTACAACACCACCAAAACCAGTATTAGTTGACAGAGAACCAGAGTTTGAAGTAAAGGATATCCTAGACTGAAAATACACCAGATCCAAACTATACTACTTAGTTGATTGGAAGGGATACAGCCCTCAAGACAGATCATGGGAACCTAGTGAATACATCCCTGCACCTCGCCTAATTAAATATTTCCATCAGAATTACCCAGCCAAACCAGGACCAGGCAGAAGTGCCACCATGAGAGGGGCCTTGGGGGGGGGGAGTGCTGTCATGACCCTTGCCCCTGGCCCTCTCTGGCAAGTCAGCCTTCCAGTTAGGGCCAGGTCAAAGGCATTAAAACCTCATCCAAGACTCTCTTGGTGACAGGCTCATAACCATCTGTAGACCAACATTAGAATGGTACTATTTGCTTGGGGGGGTTCAGCCAACATGGAGGCACACACATAGCTCAGTTACAACGAACTGAGCTATGCAGTATAGTCTTTTGGGTGTGGCAGACCTGGGACTAATTTACCTGGACTACCTTGGATGTGGTTGGCCTGGGACTATTTTACCTGGACTACTTTACCTGAGACTAATTAAACCGCAACCAAACAGCAGAGCATGCTTTGCGTTATTCTGCTGTGGGCAGAATATTCCCAGGTATAAAAAGGTGGTGTACACCATTTCGCATTCTAACTGGTTTTGTGACTACGAAGAGCAATACAATTATACATCCATTATGAGAAAACAGAGAGCACTATTTTGACAGATGAAGGGATCATCAACCATTCCTGGGGAGGTGAGGCCATTGCTCAATAGTACCCCTGGGGGTGGTAATCAGCTAATGGTTCACAAGTGGAGGGAAGCCCTCAATTGAACCATTGACAATGACCTTTGGAGAATGCTGTATCCCCCCTATCCTTTACCATCCCCATTGTCCTCGTACCCCACTCAGTCCCCTCTGGTCCCTCACACATCTATGTGCTTTGGTAGAGTAGAGGACTTCTTTGGCTATAGTGGGACGAGGAAAAGTGAGGCTTAACAAGGCCAAATACAAAACATCACTGACATGAAGAAGATGATCCAAGGTGGCAAAAGCCTACCGCTGAAGTTTTCACAGGCAGCCTCAATGATAAAAGCAAGAAAGGACTGCATCAATTTTCAAGCCATCCCAGGAGGAGCAAGGAACCAGATGCTGGTTCTGTGGTGAGGGACCCGAAGGAAAGAGGCAGAGATGCTGCCAAGAATGGACGACTCTCTCCAGGATGTCCATGAAAGAGGATCCTTGCTGGTGGCGGTGAAACAGGAAATCCGACCAGCAAAACCAGAGCGAGAAGGGGAAGGCATGCAGCCGACAGCAAGAGAGGGAAACAAACACTGCGTAGACACCAGAGAGAGAATGCTGAACTTCACAAGTGCAAGTGTGCAGAAGGCAGCAGAAGTGAGAACCAAATGCTGTGGATCCACCGATGAGGGAACGCTGAACACGCTAACTGCAAGGAAGCCCCGCTCTGTTTCCAGGATAGACCAGTGTCCACAGCCACACTTTCCAAAAGTAGGTAAAGCACTGGGTCTGCTACTGGGATAATGAGGGCGCTGCGTAGACTGAAACTAGACACATTAGCATCCCAAGAGACGAAAAGGGATCACAAAGGAATTATTCAGACAACATTGGCAGTTACTCTATGTGGGACAATACCTGGCAGGGAAGTCCACCAGGATTGTTCAGTTGGACAGTGTGTGAAATAGTTCTCAAAGAAAGACAATATCAGGGTCTGGGACCCATTTGAAGACGTGGAAGCCACACCACTGCATATTTATTTATTTATTTAGTCTGTTTGTTTATTTGTAACATGCTGGAACAACGCCTGTGGGCAAGGAAGCACAAGGACAAAACAGACACCATTAAACAAGAACAGGGAGTTAGTCAGGACAGAGAATCATGTGGTTTCTTTACAGAAGTTCCTCAAATAGAAGGGTCCTGAGCTTACTCTTAAAGATTGATAATGCCCTGCATAGTCTTAGATCAGGGGGAAGGGAATTCTACAAACGAGGGGCTGCTACGGACAAGCAGCCATCTTATACATGGGATACCTTGGCTGCAGATACATCCAAAAGCCCTGTGTTCTTGGTTCATAGCGTACACCTGACTGGCAGCCACCTTAACTGTTTAGTCAAATATGCCGGGCTTTTCCTGTAAAGACATGCCTGCACAATGGATAGCATCCTAAAAAGGATACTCTTTTATACGGGCAGCCAATGGAGTGACCTTCGTACTGCAGACACATGCTCCATTCTACGAAGACCAGTGACTGCCCTGATTGCATTATTTTGAACTACCTGTAGCCGATTAAGCTCTGTCTTTCCAATACGCCAAAGAAGGCTGGCACATCAGTTCAGCCGAGATCCGATAATTGCACAAGCTATTGTGGCACTATCTGCTGTATCAAGCAATGGTCCAACCTGCACCAGCAGCTTAACATTATAGGAGGCAGGAGACACAAGACTGTGACATGTTCTTTCATTGTGAGCGCTGAGTCCAGCACCATACCCAGTGTATTAACTTCTGTAAGCGTTGTCAAATGACAATCAGCAATCTGGCATAGGCAGGATCCATTTTTCACAACTTGGAGGGCGGTCCTAGCAACATTAATTTCTGTTTTTCCATTGTTAAGTACCAACCCATTCAGAGTCATCCATTGATGAATTTGATTGTAGGTGTTATTAATAGTATGTGAGTCTAGCTCATAGTTACCGGTAAGAGGAAAGAGGCACTGGGTATCTCATCTGCAAAGTTTGCATACCTAATGCCTTTGGCATCAAGACAGTTGAAGAGAGGAAGAGTGAATACATTAAAAAGCTTCGGGGACACACAGGAGCCCTAGGGTACCCCACAATCCAATTCATAGCCCTCTGACATATGATCTTCATGAAAGACACTCAGAGTTCAATTTGAGAGAAAGGACAGAACCCTAGTGAACCAGACCTGATACTACATATTTTAGACGCTGTTTATTTGTGAAAGGAAACTATACAGTCAGGTCTGGAAGAATCGTGAACCAGACCTGATACCACTCTGCGTACCGTATTTAAGATAGAGCATGTAAGTTTATGATTCACTCGGATCTGCATGATTTTACCATTGCAGAATGGTCCGTGGTGGAAATGTGTGAATGGGAAATGTACGCAACACAGAAATGTTCGTACATTTCCCATGCGGACATCCATTAAAATCACAAAGATTCGAACTCACACCCACACACTCACACCCCCAACACACCCCACCACACCCCCACAACCCCAAAACATCCCCACCCCCCTGCTTCCCTTCCCTTCAGACACACTGTGCCCCTGCAGTACCGGTTCCCTTTCACTTCCGTGACCCGGCGGAACCGGCGCCACAGGGTCCTTTTTTGTTTTTTTCTTTTTCGTTTTCCCCAGCAACCCCAGCCCACTATACATACTGTATAGTATAGTGAGCGGGTTGTTGTGGTGGACACCCAAGCAGCCCTCAGCTTTTTTTTAAAAAAGTACACCCTCCAGGGCCCATACCGACCCCACCAAAACACCTAAACACATACCAAGAAAAGTTTGAACTTTTGGTAGTTAGAACTTTTCGTGGTGTGTGTTTTAGGTCTTTTGGTGGGGTCGGTGATTTTTATTCTGACTTTTTGCCCAAAACGGATTCACTCATATTAAGAATTGAACACTTTCGGGCTGTATCCAGAATGAGAGGGACCTCTTTCAGGGTCAAGAAGACACACAGTTTATCTGTAGTTAGTTTAGAATGTAAGGGACAGAAATAGGTTTGGACACAAGACTGTGGACACTTTACTTTACGGACATCCTGACAGAGTCCTTAGTATATTTGTTGAGGAACGGCAACCCCTCATAGTAATAGGGCAAGATATGGTTTTCCTTTTCTTTTACTGTTAAAAATAAAAGTATTTGTCAACAAACAAGCCGCCACTGTGTCAGAATTGTACTTCTGCACCGTTACAGAATGAACATTGTGACTATAGGCTGTGAAAGCTATCAAGGTTAAGGGAGCCCAAGAAACCTGAGTGTGCAAACAATCTCTGAAAGGGGCATTTAGAGGGATATGAACATTGTGAATAATGGCTTGTAAAGCTATCAAGGTTACTGGAGCCCGAGAAAGCTGAAGGAGCTGTTGTGGGCCACACAAGTTACAAATGTTACAAATGTCTGACAAACCAGGATGGACAGCCACCCTATGTGAAATTACTTGGGTGAAGGAAAAACAATCTGTCTGAGGATTACAGGACTTTGGGAGAGTTCCAACGCCTCGAAAGAAGGAAGTGTTTTTATTTCCAAGCAATCCTGGAGGAATGGAAATGTTCACACCAAGGGACAATTTTCTTTGTTGAAAGGAGAGAGTGAAACCCATAACTTGAAACAAAGACTGGGAAGAATATCCTGCTGTGAAAAAGGATCTTTGAAGACTGAGATCAAGTCAAATATAAGTTGAGTTAGGCAGAAGTCCTGCTGAGGCTATTGTACAAAGCCTTCCCTTTTCCTTTTTAGTTAGATGTTATTCTAAAGTAGTATGGGCCAGTTATTTGGATTGGATTAGGACCGAGGAACTTTATTTTGAACTTTGATGTGTTAATCATCTGAGTCCTTCTTTTCGTTCACCACATAGAGTTTTTGGGATTTCATGGTCAACTGTTAAACAAGGAAATAAATGTAGTTAACAATATAAAAGACAACACAATGCTGATTTTAAATCAAAGGCTACCTGGGGCTTTACAGTAAGTTTATTGTCCATAACCAAAGTTTTAAACCTGTTCATTTGCGAGTGGGCATTAGCCCAGAAACTATGGACAGATTTCTTGTGGCCAGTGAATATTTAGAACTCCAGGCATAATCTTGGTTGTTGTAGCATTAGGTTGTAATTCATTCCAATTGTTTATCTCCACCATAATGTGTTTAAAAGACTAAACTGAGTGTCATCAGAAATGGTAAATACTTAATTCTATAAGATTCCAACAGATTAATGTATGCATTCAACAACAAAAGCCAAACAGCCAATCCGTGTGCTACTCCACATGTACTCTTGTTTTAAGCTTCAACAGAATGGGTAAATGGACACATCCTGTACTCATTCTTACAGAAAAGAGGTTATCCATCTTCAGACAGAAACCTTTTCTCTGGTATTGTAGAATCTGCCCAAGAGGATAACATAAATCATAGTATTGAAATATGCAGAGATATCCAAAAGAATGACATGATCGTACCACCAGAGTATTCCACGTTCCTTAAATTGTCAGACTTGCATAACACCACTAGCTTAGTGCTATGTAAACATATAATATATTACAGTGCTGGAACAGACATTGAGTAAGAACTACGCTTACAATGAATTAGCCATATAGGCTATATTGGTGTTAGATCTAAAATTTGACAGTGTATCTGGATAGGTGAGAGGGGGTAGGGTTGATTGAAGGAGAACAAAAGGGTTGCCATTAGGAGGATGGTGGTTGGAAGGATACTTAGCGCTGGATACCTGTTGTAATCATGTCCCTCTTAAAAACTGGATATGATATAGGTGTGTCCTTGAAAACCCAAATCTTAATACATCTAGGAATTTGGTTCATGAAACTATTCACTAAAACAAGTTGATTTCAACCAAACAATAACAATGAATATGTATCAGAATACGTTTTTTGCATCAGTCCTGTTCACTTCAAGTCGTTAATGTTGCTAGTCCATTTCTTGATTAAGAGCTGTTCTTCTATACCTGCAATAATTGCCATTCTGAAGTTTGTTAACTTAATGTATCTGAAAAGAAAAAAAAAACACTTTGCAAAATAACTGTCATTTCTCAAATTTGAAAAGAGATGATTATTCCGTGACATTTTCCAGAATCCTTGCATATATACATATTTGCATTTGGAAATGATAGACACAACACAGACAAAAGGTTTGTGACAATCCATACGATATCATATTCTTACCAAGTGATATGGGTCAGCAGGATGGAAAGCATCAATTTGAACGATCAGAACAGTTGCAATAGGTCATTTATAACAGGCTTAATACCCAGAGGCTTCTAAGCGTGGTCCCGGGTATCGAATGTGTTGCTGTGCATCAACTTGCTTCCAAGTCGAGCACGTTGCCCAGAGCTATCCGCCCGAGTTGTGGGGAATGCACAGAATTGATAGAGCGGGACATTTAGTTCCTGATTCAGAGAAGGGTTTTAGAATGGTGCATTCCCATAGGAAAATGCTCATTGAATCAGGCCCTTAATTTTCAATTACTGAGGTTGTATTTCTTCTTAAACAAAAAATCATATCACTTATCTTAACTGACCACCAACTGAACATATAATACCTATATACTACAATCTTTAGGCCATTGAACTGGCAACCCTGTGACAGATCTATTAAAAAACAAAGTGTTAGTTTGAATAAAAACCTGACAACCGACTTCACACAATTAATTGACCCAGGAAATTTGGTGGATGCTACAAATAGCAGTTTCATGGTCCTCAGGACAGGGCAATTTCCCAGATTACTACAAATAGATTTGTATTGGTATGGAGTACAGTGTTTATAATGCAACGTGGTTGTTTATGCCTCCCTAATCAAATGTAAATAAACCATGAAATACAGAAAACACATCACTTATTCAAACACACTTACATCCATAAACTATGACACGTGAATGGGTATTCTGAACATTAGATTTCTTACATTGCTCACCCTTTAGTTAAAACTTTAATATTATGAATGCATTATATGAAATGTCATATTGTGAAACTTGAGTAGAACAATAATTTCACTTTAAAAAATCACGGCCATTACAAAGATAAAGACATTCAAATTATAAAATGCAGGCACATCAATGAGTTTTGGTTAAAAGAATATCTCTTTCTATACTGTACCTACTTTTTTTATAATGATTCAACATGCGAACACTTTAAAATTGGGCTAGAAGTTGTATGTGAGAAAACCTTTTCTAATCCGGCAATGAAAGCTTGTACTCAAAACCCTGATTGTATCTGTATTTGGACAATTAAAGGAACATTGTAAATTATGTATGTTTACTGACTGAAGGGGAAGTGAGAAGGGGAATCCATTTGAACCAATGGCCATTTGGATCCTGTTTCATTGTCAAAGACCACCCACCAATTTCTGGAACACTAGAACAGACAGTGTAATTTTCCTTTGTCAAATCTGTACCTTGTCAAAGCATAAAGAGGTTGCAATTTCTCAATGAATGGGATTTAGTATCTTTTAATGGGAGGACCCTCAGAGATAGCCCAGGTAAGCCAAAATGGTACCTAGGGACTAAACAGGTCTCCTTGGATTACCTATGTGGCAATGATGCACTGTTTGAAAGCGTGAAAGATCTAAAAGTCAGCCTGACTCCATTTAGTGATCAAGCTTTACTCTGTCTTCAGCTTCACCTGTCGATATTGAAGTCCAGGGAAAAGGGGCCAAGTACTTTCCATTCAAGCAGGCAACCATCTGTCTTGGCCCGAGGGTAACATACTTAAAGATTGCCGTACATTGTGGTTCAAGTTAGAAGATGTCCCTAAAACCTTGATTGGTTTAACAGCTAAAGAAATTGAGTCCTGGCTAGAGAATATTGCATACAGTACCGGAAAAGCTCGGGTTAAACCAGTAGAGACCTCAGACAATAGGGATACCAGCTCTGTTGATGTAGACATCCAAATTTGCCAAACGGTCACTCTGTAAAGATTTGAGGAAAATAAAATCAAATGCGGACTTTACCCTAATGAGACAGAAGGAGTCCAGAAGGGTAGAAAATCATTATCGAAACTGGCTGAAAAGGAGGTGACTTTTGGGTCTTAATGCTAATTGGCAATGCATGTTCTGGGCCCTAAATAGCAGGAATCTCAGTTCTGTGTGGCTGGTACTATGATTGGCCAGGTGACACACAGAAACTGGGGTTCTAAATCCCATTGCCGGACAGATTTGGACATCCTATAGGGAATCTAGAATGTTTGAGCATAAAATCAGCAGGCAGAGCAAAGGAATGGTGCCTTGAATTCAGTTTGGACAGTTTGACAGTTTGAGCCAAATTGAAGAATTCAAGGGGTGCCAGGGATAAATGGTCTTTCAGCAGCTGTGTTAAAGGGGCATTTTGGGTTATGTGCCAGAATATACATGCACTGTTGGGCAATTTTTCCGCAGCGTGTAAATTCCTGCAGTCTTGGAAAAGGACCATCTAGTTCCCCTTTTTTAAGTCCAGTGACTGCTTACTTCCCGAAAAAATTGCCAATTACCGTCCCTCCTTTATATCTTCGGGAAAGCATGTGTATTGAAACACTTACAGACTTGAGTCAGTAATAATAATATCCTGAACCCATTTCAGACAGGTTTCCGCCCAAGGTCTATCACGATCCACAATTTTCATTTACTTGACACCTTGATTACACAGGCAAATCAAATCACAGCCCCTCGTTAGACATTGCATTTGTGGATTTTGGTGCGGATTTGACCAGGTGAACCTCAACATATGGATGAAACTGAGGGGGATGGGATGTCCAAATTGGTTGCTGCATATCATTATGGGGTGCACTCCGATTCCTCTGCTCAGATCGATTCGGTAATGATGGATTGTTATCAAATACCATGAGAATACATAAATAAAGGGGTCAAGCAGGGTCAACCTATGTTGCATACTTTGCCCTTTACTTTTCAATTTGTATATTGAAGATTTGTTGGCACAATTGTCATGACTGGCACGAAGTGCAAACTGCCCCATTAAAATTGGTTCTTGTTCTATCCCCGTCATGCTTTACACTGATGACTTAGTCATGCCTGATCAGCTCCTGCATGTCTGAAATTGATGCTGGAGGAGCTGAGTCGTTACACGTGTGAACACGGGTTAACTGTGAACTTAAAAAAGACAAAAGGCATGCTAGTTTCTGCAAAGAAGTTAAAGAGACAAGTGATGAACACCACTATGGGGATTATTGATTATGCAGACACTTACAAGTACCTGGGTTTAGAGATTCGAATTGTACAGGCTACAGCAATATATTTGAGATCAAGTCTAGGAAAGCTAAACAAAAGATTGGACGCATTGGCACAAAGGGACTTGAAATGTCTGAGCACTCTTCAGGGTTTCTTGAATTGGGACTAGTTTCCCTTAAAGCCATGTTACTGAAGCGAAGAGGTGAACTTGTTCTTAAGGCTAACACTTCTCTTTTGTGTCCCTTACTAGCTAAACTTGGGGCCTGTTATAATTTGGTACTAAGTGCATTTGTGTGTGATACTGAACAACGATCTCTGTGCTGCGATAAATTGGTTCCCTGATTTTAAATGATGCTCATGTTGTTTCACGTTAAGGGGAGCGCTTAAAAGAAGGCTTACCAAATGGGATTGGATTAACAAATATGCACATTTAATGAAGTTACATGGTTACTCACAGGTAGCACAGGTTGTGCAGAACTATAAAACACTACAATTCTACCTGTTGAGATGTCCAGACTCTGCTGTCCATAAGCTTTGTCTCTAAATGCGCATAAATCAGCTCCCAGTATGGGCTATTTGAGGTGCACAATGGAACTTACCTCAGGAAGCAAGATTTTTCAGAATCTGTAAAAGCCAGACAAATACAGAGACCATTAAACATTTGTTTACTGAATGTCCCAAACTGGCTCCCTTTACATGACTACTCTGGGTAAATTGACACATACTTATGACTCAATTAGATCATCAGAGTTTTGGGCCTATTCTCTCACACAGAGTATGGTGCGACACACATAGCACTTTACAATGTATGGAAAACAGTACTGAAGCATATACATGGTAAATCTTAACATGTTTAATAATGTGTGCCTTGAAGTTTACTACGATCTTGATTTGTTCAATGTTTTAGACGGTGTGTGTATTTATGAATTTGTTTTTACCAGTTTGTTGGAATGATAGATGAACGAATTCTAGTATTTGTAATGACATTTTTATTGTTTTATGAGATAAAAAATAAAAATATAAATTGTAAAAGTTCTTGATAAAACTAAATACAATAAATAAATAAAAGAAGTAATAATAAAGAGGCTGCACATTGAAAGAAACCCTTACTTTTCAAACAGAACGGGGCATTCAATTATCTATTTAACTGGAGAATTCCACTCCTCCCTAATATTACATTCCCTAAAAATTGCAACATTTAATCACAAAAAAGAGGTGCTGGTTCACTTCCATTCTCTGTTGTTCAATAGAAACTTTTGAGCAAGAATCACCAGCAGGCATGCATCTCTCTGGACAGTCAAGATAGGGCATCAAGTTTTGTCTTAAATGGAGCAGCAGATCGCTTTAAAACAGGTGATCTGATCCCCGTTCTCTGCCCTTAGAATTAGGTAACAAGGTATCAAAAACTCTGTTTTCTGTGTTACTTTGTCGATAAATGGCTATGTGCTCAAAACCACATCAGTTCCCTGTATTTAAATTTGGCATGCATTCCATTTGTCAAAAAATCTTTCTTATTAGCTTTCAAAAATGCAATGATCAAAACTTTGCCCATAGGATTATGCCAGCAGATGCCTACTTTAATTCTCCCACATACGATTTACTCTGACACAGCCATCTTCTATTGCGTGAACACTCCAATTGGCTTACTGTCAATAATGCAAACCCACACATTTCATCTCTGAAATCCCATTGGTCTAAATGGATTGGTGTGTCATTCACTTAGGTGTGTCTAACTTCTATTTCACCCCACCCTGGAGAGTGGGTGGATGTTTCTATTAAAATATGTATTTCTTGAATAATTTCATGTTGTTCATCTATGATTCTGCTAAACAACATTCATATGTTTTGAACCATGTTCTTTTTCCAACACAATTCTGCTGACACCCATAATCTACAGTGCACTGATATTATAAATATGTGCTTAGCATATGGAGAAATATACATTGGCCCTCATTACGACCCTGGCGGAAAGTGACTGACCGGACCGCCACAGCGTAAATAGCGTTTCCGCCATTGCACGATGGAGCAAAGTGCGGCCCATTCCGACCCATCGGGCACGAGCACCACGCCATGGCGGAAGTGCAAAGTCCGCGATGGCGGAAATGACCCCAAAACGGCCCACACCGCCGCCGTACGGCGCCCTAGGTGCAATACCGCCACCCATCATAGCGGACACCGCAGTGAGCGCCAACCGTAAAGTACGGCGACCGTAAATATACGGAAACGGAAGTAAAAACATGGGCCCGGAACGGGAAACAACACCCCGTACACCTATAAAACCACAAAATACACACAACCACTAAAAACACCACCCTGAGACACATCCCAACCCGTCATCCACCCTAGTGAAACCAAGAAAAATGGGAAAAGTAGCGAAGAAAGCGTGCGACCGCAAGCGGCAGGTCCACTTCTCCCGTGAGGAACTCGCCGTGCTAACAGAGACCCTCCAGGAGAATGCCGCCGCCGTCTTCTCCACGCAAATGACCAGGACGGCACTTGCGAACAAGAAGGCCATATGGGCCCTGGTGGCACAGCGGGTAAGTGCGGTGGGGACCGCACCCCGCAACCCACAGCAATGCAGGAAGCGGTGGGACGACCTGCGGATACGCGTCCGTAGCATACTTTCTGCCAACCGCAACATTGCCACAGCCACCGGGGGAGGGTCGGAATCACCCATCAAGCTGACCCCCTGGGAAGAAATCTGTGCCTCCACCATTGGAATGGAGAGCATAGAGGGAGTCGGAGGGATGGAGAAAGGAGTGCAGACATCCGGAGAATCAGGTAGGTGGCCCAAATAAAACAATGCCAAAACCACAATGTACAATCATGTGAAGTACCACGTGCCCACATAGTGCAACAGAAACACATGGCCAGGAGAACGTCCACACACATTGGCCTGATAGCGCACTTTAAAACTACAATAAATACATAAATAATTAAAAACCCCAGTAACACCCACTACACGTGCAGCAGGCACACCCTAACTGCAGGCTGCCAAACAACTGCACCCTCACTCCACACACAAATGAAAGCACCTCCAAGGCCCCGACCCAAATAACCCTCAGGTACCACCCCAATGCATGTGATACATTGCCATTCCAATTCCCACAGACCCATTAATAACGCTCGCCCTCCTTTACTCCACCACAGGGTCCGATCCAAACGACGAGCTCCAGGACACCCCTACCAGCACACCTGCAAAGAGGGCCAAGACCGACGGCCAAAGACCCTCCACCTCAGCTGCACGCATCAAGACACGGCAGCAGCACCTATCAAGTGGCAGCACACAGGAAGGAACATCAACAGGCACCCCAGCAGCCAGCATGCCCACAACAGCACCACCACAGGTCCCCCCAATGGATGCCACAGAAGGTACTGCCTCTGGTGGCAGCAGCACCATAGGTGACACCCCATTAATGGCAGCATGCTCCGACACAGAAGACGGGGATGTCGAAGTCAGATCCATCCATGACCTGTCCCAATCCCCCTGTCTGTTCCATCCCGTACACCATGAGGATACCACGCAGGGGCACCCACAAGACGACGACTGGCCATCCCCCACAAGCCCTGTGGCAGGGCAACATGAGGCGAACAGCCCCTCTGTGACACCACCGCAAATGGCCATGGCCCAGCAGAGGCAACAGTCCCTCGACCAGTTAATCGTGCAACAGCAGCAACTGGCCACGCTCCTCAAGGACCATGCCGATGGATGTGGGGGCACTAAGGCAGACATAGAAACATCAACTGAGACACTTAGGGCACAAATCGAGAGTAGCACCGAGAGCCTGAGAGTCCAAATGGAGAGTAGCACCGAGAGCCTGAGAGTCCAAATGGAGAGAAGCACCGAGAGCCTCAGGGGGGAACTGCATGCGACGTCCAAAGACGTATGTGCCGAACTTGCCGCAGTGCGCCGTGTGCTCACTGAGCTCTCACAAACCCTTAGGGACATGCATGGACGTGAGCAGGCAGAGACATCATCCGTTGCAAGTTCCGTCCAGGGCAGCCCCCAACGTAGATCTGGGAGGAACCTGCGCTCCACAGGCAGGGGTGCCCCTGATACCCGCAGAGGGGGCTTGCAATAGCGACTGCCCACTGACAATGAGCATCTTTGGACACTGGTGTTCGGGGGGGAGGTAGGAGGGTGGAGGGGGTGTGTTGGGCTCACTTGGGTGGCGGGTCGATAGGGTGTTCAACATGATATCACATATGCCATAAACAATGCACGATCAAACAATGAGATGTGTGGACAATGATCTTTGTGTGCTAGGCCATCATAGGCGTACAGTCCATATTGTGCATGTACCAGACACACACAGTGCCACGAGTCCCGTGTCCATGTATCAGCCACCAGGCGTGAGTGCTAGAAGCATGCATCTATGAGATGCTGACGAATTTCACGGCCCTCCTGTGCCTCGCAGACTCCTTGAGGTGCTGCCACATCCCCACCCTCATCATGACCATCTTCAGGTGCTTGCAGTTCTGCGTCAGGGGGCATGGGCACATTTCTACGTACGCACATGTTGTGGAGCATGACACATGCCATCACCATCTTTGCAACCTTCTCATGGCGGTACAGGAGTGCCCCGCCAGACCTGCTGAGGCACCGGAAACGGGTCTTCAGTAGGCCGAATGCCTGTTCAATGACTACATGGGTACGTGAGTGGGCATAGTTGTAGTCCTCCTCATGCTGGTCCCGTGGGTTCCGGACTGGTGTGAGGAGCCATCTCTTCAGTGGATATCCGGCATCACCTGTATGTGGACGATAAACGAATTATGTGGAATGCCATTGCTACGTACGCACCCCCCCCCCTTCCTACCAGGTCATTGCCGCATCACATACCCCACATCATCATGCATGAAATGAGACTCACCGAGTAGCCAGGATCTGTTCCCTGCGTGTCGCTCCATGTAGCGTGGTATTGTAGAGTTCCTCAAGACCATAGAATCATGGGTTGATCCAGGGAATCGGGCACAACAATGTGTAATGATCCTGTTGGAGTCACACACCATTTGTACATTCAGTGAATGAAATTGTTTTCGGTTGCGGTACTGGGCCTCCATGGCATGTGGGACGACCAATTCCACATGGGTGCAGTCGATGGCACCAATGCAACCCGGTATGCCGGCAAGTGCATGGAATCCCACTTTTGTGTTGGTAATTTCCTGCTCCGAGCGTGGTAGAGAGATGTAGTCGTCTGCGTGCTGCAGGAGGGCATCGAGCACTTGCAATAGTGTCCGTGAGAACAGTTGCTGAGAAATGCCATGCAACTGTCCGACTGTGTGTTGGTAGGTGCCTGTGGCCAGGAAGTGGAGTACAGACACCACCTTCAGTAGGGGTGGGATGGCGGTTGGGCTATATATCATGCTGACAAGGTCAGCCTGTGTCATGTCCACAATGGCGGCTATGGTGTCCCGGTCCAAACGGTAGAGGGTGTGGATCTGCTCATCAGTGAGGTTGAACGGATGTGCTCGGAGACGTGGGATTGCGGGCTGCCTGCGTGGTGGTAGTGGCTGTGCTGGCGGCCCTTGCTGGCCATGCCTTGCCCTCCTCCTCCTCCTGCGTCTCCTCCGTGCGGCCGGTTGTAGTTGGTGTTCGTCTTCTTCTTGGAGTTGGAGTACTTGCAGTGCTATCAGGTCCCCCAGGGCCAACATCGCGAGTCCGGCCGGTAGCATTTCGGAGTGGTTGTGGGAGGAGACTGGGCGTGCAATTTATGTGTTTTCAGGCTGTATGGCCTCCACCTGTGGTGATTCATTCCACCTGTGCAAGCTGCTCTCCCCTTTGGGCGAGCACGTCCCGCACACAACGCTGCAATTCGAGGAATGGCATCTTGCTATTACAATCATGTATTAGTACCCGATGGCCGTGTAACATTGGTTGATATGCTCATTCGGCTATGGTCCCATTGTTTCACATGCATTCTTTGCAGTCGCGAACAGACTTGTGAAGGGTCAGTGGAACGTAGTACTCGAGTAACGGTGGGCCCCCATGCATCACTGTACCGAGTTGCACCGACGGGTGGGGCGTCCCATTTGTGGGTGAAGGCAGTTGCCATTTTCACACACAGCCGCACTAGATGGATTAATTTGTGATTTCAAGCGGCCACAGATGCCTTTTCGACGTGATGTTGCAAATGAGGAATTCGAAGGGCGGCGCTTTCGGTCTTCAGCTAGCGGCGGGGAGATGCCCACAGGTCTGACTGCAAATATAACGTTCTATTGTTCAGTGTCCTTGGGACAGGGGCCATGGCGAGGATGCAATGATTGATATGAATAGTTTGGGATGCGCAATAGCGAAGTGGATGATGAGGCCGGACGTTCCCAAATACATGTTACTTCACAACACTGGAATTACGGGCTGGGGCACAGTGGATTTTGCAGGCTGCATAACGCACAGACTCAATGGAATTCTCACATGTTATGTGAGTATGGAAACAGGCGTTATCATTACGGGATGAGGGAATGATGAATGGATGCATGGGCAGATGATTTGATACGGTGTTTGCCATGTACAGGGCTTCTTGGAATCTGTCCGCCTCCCCTGCGCTATGTGATGCAGGGCTGCCATAGTGGGACCATCGTCTATCTGGCCTTGTTGAGCCCTCCCTGTCTCGACGCGCCTTCAGACACTTGTGTCCATGCACGTTACCAATCCCATCTGATGGATTCTGTTTTCACAGACGCATGCACAGGTACACTCGTTTGTGATGGTGTTTTCACCTCGATATGGATAGTTATGAGTCGCAAGTGGTTTTGGGGTGGTGATGATCCTTTGGAGTGGGCTAGCATGCATATGGCTGTGGATCTAGTGTGATCATTGAAGTGAGTTGTTCGAATGTAGTTCTGATGGCCATTCTATTCTTTTTCTTTTCTTTTGGTTGACAGGTATCTCCTCCCCTTTTGCCACTGCCATCTGTATGCCACTCCTGCAGATGGGTTTTACTCCCGACACCTGCTGCTTCGTGTTAATCAGTGGAGCAGCATTACGATCTTATGGGACGATCGCCAATGGGCCACATGCCCTTACGCAGTACTAGTGGCTCGGAGCAACATTTCGGCCTTTCAGCTGGACTAGTGCCTCCCTATTGGGACGGCCCTGCGGTTCTAGGCGCTTCCATGTTGACTTTTCGTACGGAATGTAGCCCCTGTGTACCATGAGGGAACAGGGCGTCACACAGGAAGTAGCTGGTCATTTCTTGCGGATGCAGCCCACAATGGTGAAATGTGTTTTGGAGTTCATGGCCTAATGGCTGTATGGGCTTGGTGAATCTGTTGTGCATTAAATTTCTATTCTGATATGGGCCGTGTAGCGTTCTTCTTTGCAAGTGATGTGGCATATTCCTATTTGGGGAGCGATGTATTGTGAGGAGATCTGCATTGGGTTCCAGCTTCGGAGTATAGTTGCGTGGTACTGTGCTGGGCGCGTTTGCCTACGAAGCCCAGTGAGGTCAGGGGTGAGGGCTGCCAATATGACTGTTTGGATGATGTCATGCTCAGGGGCGGGGGGTAGGTTTTGTGTAACAGATGCCGGTCAGCCAGGTGGATTGGTGGAATGATGTGATTATCGGAATTATGCTGCCTGTGTTTGCGTGCGTTTCTTGGTGGGAGACTGGGGTCATGTCCATTGGTATAGCTTCTGTATTCGTGCCATCTGTGCCCTGCAGCTCCCATTGGCCCCTCTTGTGATTCTTTTGTTCGTTGGCATGCATGGGTGACTTGTACATTTCACTGGTTGCATTGTGACTTCGTTGCACCTACGGGGAGTTGTACTATGTGGCCAGGGAGCGGTGTACAGGCACTCAGTGGGGCCGTTTATGGTTGATTCGCGATGCCGTACTTCTCACCATGGCGGAATGGTACTTTCCGCCGTGCTTGATGGCGTTAGGTACATGTCCGCTAGGGTCGGAATTCGCGTACCCTTGCGCCATGGTGCTAATTACGGTTTGGCATGGCGCGCGCGCGCGTACTTGGTGCAGTTAGCGTTGGCGTTCACTACGGTGTCGCTAATGGCATCGTACTTTACGGTGACGGGTCATAGTCGCACCGAGCGCTATTCGATGGCGGTATTGCATTTCCGCCATCGTTTTTCGCTTTCCGCCAGGGTCGTAATGAGGGCCATTGTATTAGTTTTAGGAAAAATTTCATATTGTAGGTAATTTTCCTTCCATGTGGCAACCCCCAAACATTTTGCTGTTGATTTACACCCTGATCTAGACATTCCCAGACAAGCGCAGCCTTCCACCGCACTCCTCTGGGCTTTCGCTCCATTCTTACGGAGAAACTGACATGCCCTTAAGACAGTCAGTACCAGGAAACGTTGTTTTCCGTAGTTCTTTTCTCATGTTGCAGCTTTCACGCAACATGGCACAAGAGGGCACTGTAAGCTAAGTTACTGCACTCTTGGGTCTCTAGTTATTCTACAGGCCCTATTAACTCTCAATGGATTTATAACGAACTGTGGAAGTATGTCACGGGCGGGACTGGTGGCAGCGAACGTTTCTTTGTGTTTTTGTGTTTTGAACTCCCTTTTGCCCTGTTAACCGCGCTTCTCGCGTTTGGCAAAAATGGGTGGCCTGGCTTCCAAAATGGCCAGACCACGAGGTTCTTTGTCCTGTCCGCTGACTGTCTTGCCCCTTCACCTTCCCCAGGTCGATCCGACCCGGGGCCATCCTTATTTGGGCATGTACTTTCCTGCGAAACACAGATGCTTTCGCGGGCTTCTACAGGCCTGTTATGAGCCTCCAGGATGTGGGCTGGGATGTCTAGTCCCAATACACATCCTGGGTGCCAGAGAGTCTAGTGTGTCTTGAATGCCGGGGACCACCATGGTCCGTGATAGGTCCACGTATGGTGTGAGTGTTTTGTGAGCAGATCTCCCACTGGGCCCTCTCCATTTTGGCGTGAAGGGAACCCTGGATAAGAGGAGGCTGGAAACACCACTACCAGGTCGATCTCCTTAGTTCTCACGAACAAAGGATAAAGGAGCCAAGTATCCTGCAACTAAGAAGCTGAGTCGAGGAATCGCTAGTGACCCGCTGAAGGTTTGACACCCTGCACTGCTGTCATCCTGTGAGACCCCTCTGCCTCTGATCGAACGAGAAGGCCTGTACTGGCGCTTCGACCCTTTAGAATAGTGGGAACAACTATTCTCGGCATCTTCACCAACTCCTGTACGTAAGCCTTCGGAAGCGTCCCTGGGCCATCCAGCGGACTGACCAGCCTACACAGGAACCTTACTCTGTTACCGCCGTCTGGTTGCTGCTGAAATCCGAGCCCTCCACACTCTCACACCCCTCATAAACTTGGCATTCCCAGGTCTGAAGTGAGAAGTGTACATTGGGCCTGGAATACAAGCGGTTGCCGAGTTGCCCTGCTGAGGTAACCATCTGTGCGTGTTCGCTGTGTTTGGGACATCCTCGGCCCTGACTTCTGCTGCTGCGGAATCTACACGGCGCTGAGACGGCCCTCTGATCGCACCTGAACCTGCCAGCGAAAAAACTTACTCGGAGAAGCCTGGGTCTGCCTGCATCGGGGACCGGTGAGTAGTCAATACCCTGAACCGGTCTCCCTCCTGCAGAAGCCTGTGGCTTTCCCCGCCGTTGAAAAGCAGCACCCCTTTCTCTGTACTCGCGCCCTGCTTCTGCCCACAAGTGGAGGCTGCGCTTGAGTAGCAGAGGTCTGTTCTCCATCGTTTGTTCACCTCTCTGAACTGCCTGATTTCCCCGAAGAGACCCTCCTTGGCCCGTTGGCACCCGCGTTTGCAGGTACTTTTGAGCACAAGGCTCCACTCTTCGTAGGGCTCGGACTTCCTTTTAGTTAGGTGGTCTCTGATGTCGAACTGGTCCTAACGATTACTTGACTGCCTGTTTTCCTCCCCATCTAGGTGGTCTGCATATTTCGTGCTCCTAACTCGTTAGACCCCTCGGTCTTGTATATATATTGTATTGATTGTGATGTGTTGGTTTACTTGAGTTCTATCGTGATTCTTTACTGTGGTCGATGTTACAAAGGCCTTGTAATAAATGTGTCTATATTTTTAATATAGCACCTGCCTGGAGTAATTTGTAAGCGTCCTTGCTTTGTGTGCTCATTGCGGGCTTTCAGTCACCCTCACCCCTCTTGAGACCTAGTCTTGACCGCCGCCATCGCTACCCTGATTGGTCTGGCTTGTCCAGAGGTTACCCTGTTCCAAGAAACTAGGCTGGCCTTCTGAACCTCTGCCCCTCCAGGACAGAGTTCAGAAATCCATCTTAACAAATTGGTGTACAGTGGTGGGATACCACTGAAGGTATCCAGTGTTGCGTACGAGCGAAGGCATTTCAAGTTATTCCTACCAGGACACGTAGTGAATTGTCGTAGTATAACTCGTTAAAGGCCATCGTCCTATCAAACAGTATGGAACCAGGTACCTTGTTAACTTTAAATGCTTCTAAATCCGAAACATTGAAAAAGATGTGTGCTGAAAGAGGTGTCTCCTCACAAGGCACAACAATGGAAATGATCCAAAGAATCATGGCATGGCAAGAAGCTCAGCTTGAAGCTATAGCTTCCGAGGACAGTGCAGAAGGAGGTGAGGCTGCTCTCACTGGTAGAACTGACAGTTCTGCCGCTGCACTATTCCACCGCAACCATGAGGACAGGGAGGATGCGATGTCCAATGTTTCCTCTGCCAGTGCTGATGGGGAAGCCTTGCTTGAATTCAAGAAACAAGAGCTGCTATTTAGCCAGAAGGAGCTTGAGTTCAATATGGACAAACTCCAGGAAGAGCTTGAGTTCAATAGGGTCAAGCTAAAAATCAAACAGGCAGAAAAACAGGGATCACCAGTTGGAACTGGCCAAGCTTCAAGTTGCCTATGGATCCAAGGGTCCTGGACATGGGTCTGGGGCCTCCTCTCATCCAAAGGTTTCCAACAGATCTGCTCAGTGTGTATGAGGAAAAGAATGACATTATGCACTGGCTGAATACATTTGAGTATGCATGTGAAGTTCAACAACTTGACAATACTGATAAAATTGCCTGGTTACTCAGCAGACTGCCCCATTCTGGTTGCAGTGCCATTATGGAAATGTCGAAGGCTGAGCAAGCAGATTTTGCAATGTTGAAGCAAACTCTCAATTTAATGTTTGGAAAGACTCCTGCCCAATATTTAAAATGATTCCGAGAGTATAAGAAAGAAGAAGGTGGTACTTGGGTATCTTATGTAACCGAATCCTTAAAAAACTTGACTGGCTGGGTCGAAGGTTATAAGGTTTCTACCTTTGAAGGTATGATAAGTCTTGTCATGCTGGAACATATTTTTGCTTCTTCTTCCCCTGAGCTTAAGTAGCATTTGGCAGATTCAAAGGAGATAGATCCTAAGAAGCTTGCCATTGCAGCAGATTTATGGGTGTCACATCGAGTGTCCCATAAGGACAAAACTCATCCTGGTAAGCAGGAGGAAGGGAAAAAGTCCAAAGATAAGGAGGGTGGGGAATCTGATAAAGCTTCTTCTCAAAAGGGCCACAAAAAGAAAAATATGGGTAAGACACAAGAGAACTCACATGGTAGTGGAGGTCAGCCTCCGAAACAGAACTCTGCTTATAGTAAGCCTCCCTATGTAAACAGACCCAATGGATCTTGTTTTGCTTGTGGAGCAACTGACCACATGAAGGGGGATCCCCGGTGTAAGGTTAAAGCTTTGGGGGTCCACTCCGCTAATCTGGCCTTCTCCTCCTACGAGGAAGAAGAGATTACAGGAGCATCCTTCTCCTCAGACTCCTTCCCCAGTGGGATAGAAGCCGAGGTAGTTTTAGTTTCTCTGGGTTCCTGGGAGCCTAAAGTCGCAGAGGTTTATGCTATGATTCCAGATAACACCAAGCACTACTTTAAAGACAGTGTGCTGATCAATGGAGTCGATACTCCAGCTCTTAGGGATAGTGGTTGCAGTCGAACTGTAGTAGATTGTACCTTGGGAGACTCAGAGGAAGTTGCCAGAGCTACTCTGATGCCCACTAAGTTGGCTGACGGCCCACCTCGCATGTTTCCAGTAATACCTGTAAATCTAACTCTCAATGGTACAGCAGTCAGGATTCCAGTGAGTATTCAGAGGAACGTCCCAGGAAAGGTTTTGTTGGGCAACGATCTCAGAGCTTTAGGGCTCGTGGGAGACACTGCTGACAGACCCTGCACACGGTCTCAAACACGGGCAGCATTGGCCAAGACCAATGCACTGCCCCAGCCAAAGGGTAAACCCAAGGCTAAAGGAGTAAGAAAACCAAAACGAGGGAAAGTAAATATTCCCCCGAACTCACCTACCACTGCGGTGGAGGAAGTTGGTCAATCGCCCGGACCTGGCGAGGAGGCAGTGATACCTGAAGTATTTGACCCCAATGACCATCCTGAACTAAAAGACTTGCTAGTAGAAGGTGGTCCTGACAGGGAAGAGTTCAGTAAAGGCCAACGTGAGTGCCCATCTCTGGAAGGCCTTAGGAGACAGGCCTGCTCCCAGCCTGAGGGTGAACCTCCTGGGAAGCATCGGACTTATTGAAAAGGTGGACTCCTGTACAGTGAGCCCACAGAGTCTACAGAAGGAGACCATAGGAGGTTGGTGGTTCCCCTTGCTGTAAGACCCTTCCTCCTGCAGCTGGCGCATGAAGTGCCCCTTGCTGGTCACCTTGGTATTAAGAGGACCAAGCAAAGGTTATCCATGCACTTCTACTGGCCCAAGATGGGGGTACAAGTAGAAAGTCACTGCAGGAGTTGTGCCTCCTGCCAGTTATCTGGTAAGAGTGGCTCAACAATCCAAGCTCCATTGGTACCACTCCCAGTTGTGGGAATACCATTCAAAAGGGTAGGGATCGACATTGTTGGTCCCCTTGACCCGCAAACATCCTCAGGCAATAGGTTTATCATGGTGCTGGTCGACTATGCTACCAGATATCCTGACGCCATCCCATTGAAAACTGTAACTGCCAAGTCAGTTGCAAAAGTGTTACTTGGCATCTTTACTAGGGTTGGCTTCCCTAAAGAAGTTGTGTCTGACAGAGGCAGCAATTTTATGTCAAAGTATATGCAGGCTATGTGGAAGGAATGTGGGGTCACCTACAAGTTCTCTTCTGCATACCACCCCCAGACCAATGGTCTGGTGGAACGGTTCAACAGAACATTAGAGTATGATTGGGGCTCTGGAAGAACCTCAAAGAAAAAAATGGGATCTTCTTTTACCATGCTTACTGTTTGCCTACCGAGAGGTACCACAGGAGGGTGTTGGCTTCAGCCCCTTCGAACTTCTGTTTGGTTACCCTACGCGGGGACCCTTAGCCATAGTCAAAGAGGGATGAGAGATGCCCACTCCCCCTATTACTACCAACATAGTAGACTATGTGTTAGGGCTCAGAAAGCGGATGGTACTTCGGATGGGTCTGGCTAGTGACAAGTTGAAGGCAGGACAAGCACTGGTGAAACATTGGTACGACCAGAAAGCTTCCCTCATCAACTTTACACCTGGTCAGCAAGTCCTGATCATGAATCCCATAAGGCCTAGAGCTTTACAGGACAATGCTAAGGCCCTTACACAGTGGTGGAGCCCCTGGGTGAGGTCAACTATTTAGTGGACCTTGGAAGGCCTGAACAGGCTCCAAACGTGTTCCACGTAAATAGGCTGAAGGCTTTCGTCCCAAGAGTCGAAATCGCAGCACTGCTACTGGCTTCAGATGTTGAGGAAGAGGAGTCTGAACCTATCCCCGACCTGTTCCAAAGCAGTCCTTCAGATAGCTCCTTTGAGGGTGTCCAAGTGGCCCCTCACCTGACTTCTGATCAGCAGGTTGAGGTGAAAAGTTTGCTTAGGCAATTTTCCCCCTGTTTTTGCAGTCCCCTGGTTTGACACCTTGGTGCAAACACAACATAGACACAGGAGACACGTTCTTACCAAAGGTAGAGGATACAGGATGTCAGACAAAGTACGGTCTTACATTAAGACAAAGGTCAACAAAATGTTAGGTCTTGGGGTGATTGAACCCTCTAGTAGTCCTTGGTCCAGCCCTGTGGTTTTGGTTCCAAAAGCAGGCACTTCTGATTTGAGGTTCTGCGTGGATTAAAGGGCTCTGAATGCTGTCACCAAGACAGATGCACACCCCTTGCCCCGAATAGATGAGCTGGTGGATACCTTGGGTGCCTCCAAGTACCTCAGCACGTTTGACCTCACTGCGGGCTATTGGCAAATAGCCTTAGCAGAACATGCCAAGGAGAAGACAGCGTTTTCCACTCCAGACGGTCTTTACCAATTCAGGGTATTGCCATTCGGGTTGAAGTATGCACCTGCCACTTTCCAGAGGCTTGTGAATCATGTGTTGAATGGGTTGGATGAATTCTGTCTTGCATATCTAGATGATATAGCAGTTTTCAGCGCCACCTGGGAAGACCATGTGAAACACCTCGGGATTGTGCTAGGGGCTCTTCAGAAAGCACACTTGAACATAAAGGCTAGTAAAGGCCAGATTGGAGAAGGCTCAGTGGTTTACCTTGGACATGAAGTAGGTGGAGGGAGGATACAGCCTCTTCCCAGTAAAGTACAAGCAGTACAAGACTGGCCTACTCCCACTACACAGACCCAAGTGAGAGCCTTCCTAGGACTCACCGGGTATTACCGCAACTTCATGGCAGACTATGGCACCATAGCTGCCCCTCTGACTGCCCTCACCGCTCCGAAGAAACCCAAGAAGGTAACTTGGACCGACAAGTATGAGAAGGCCTTCAACGGCTTAAAAGACTCCTTGTGCCAGGCCCCTGCCCTTAGGGCCCCTGATTATAAAAGACCTTTTATTGTGCAGACAGACGCCTCTGACACTGGGATAGGAGCTGTACTATTGCAAGTAGATGAGAAGGGTAAGGATCACCCTATTGGTTTCATTAGTCGGCAGCTTAAGGACAGAGAGCTCAGATGGTCCACAGTAGAGAAAGAATGCTTATCTGTTGTGTGGGCCCTACGGAAGCTGAGGCCCTACCTCTATGGGACCCACTTCACTGTGCAAACTGACCATAAACCCTTAAAGTGGCTGATGAACATGAAGGGAGAGAATCCAAAGTTGCTTAGGTGGTCCATATGTCTACTAGGCTTTGACTTCACTATTGAGCATAGGCCAGGTGTCCAACATAGCAATGCTGATGGGTTGTCCAGAATGTTTAACAGACCTGAACAAGAGACTCATCCAGGGGTGGATTAGTTCCCCCTGTCCTTAGTCTGGGAGAGGCGAGTGTTAGGAAAGATTTCATATTGTAGGTAATTTTCCTTCCATGTAGCAACCCCCAAACTTTTTGCTGTTGTATTACACCCTGATCTAGACTTTGCCAGAGAAGCACAGCCTTCTGCCGCACTCCTCTGGGCTTTCGCTCCATTCTTACGGGGAAACTGACATGCCCTTAAGACAGTCAGTACCGGGAAACGTTGTTTTCCATAGTTCTTTTCTCATGTTGCAGCTTTCGCGCAACATGGCACAAGAGAGCACTGTAAGCTAAGTTACTGCACCCTTTGGTCTCTAGTCATTCTACAGGCCCTAGTAACTCTCGATGGATTTATAACTGTTATGTCACGGACGGGACTGGTGGCAGCGATCGTTTCTTTGTGTTTTGAACTCCCTTTTGCCCTGTTAACCGCGCTTCTTGCGTTTGGCCAAAATGGTTGGCCTGGCTTCCAAAATGGCCAGACCACGAGGTTCTTTGTCCTGTCCGCTGACTGTCTTGCCCCTTCACATTCCCCAGGTCGAGCCGACCCGGGGCCATCCTTATTTGGGCATGTACTCTCCCCGCGAAACACAGATGCTTTCGCAGGCTTCTACAGGCCTGTTGTGAGCCTCTAGGATGTGGGCTGGGATGTCTGGTCCCAATACACATCCTGGGTGCCAGAGAGTCTAGTGTGTCTTGAATGCCGGGGACCACCGTGGTCCGTGATAGGTCCACATATGGTGTGAGTGTTTTGTGAGCAGATCTCCCATTGGGCCCTCTTCGTTTTGGCACAAAGGGAACCCTGGATAAGAGGAGGCTGGAAACACCACTACCAGGTCGATCTCCTGAGTTCTCACGAACAAAGGATAAAGGAGCCAAGTATACTGCAACTAAGAAGCTGAGTCAAGGAATCGCTGGTGACCCGCTGAAGGTTTGGCACCATGCACTGCTGTCGTCCTGTGAGACCCCTCTGCCTCTGATCGAACGAGAAGGCCTGTACTGGCGCTTCGACCCTTTAGAATAGTGGGAACAACTATTCTCGGCATCTTCACCAACTCCTGTACGTAAGCCTTCGGAAGCGTATCTGGGCCATCCAGCGGACTGACCAGCCTACACAGGAGCCTTGCTCTGTTACCGCCGTCTGGCTGCTGCTGAAATCCGAGCCCTCGACACTCTCACACGCTTCGTACACTTGCCGTTCCCAGGTCTGAAGTGAGAAGTGTACATTGGGCCTGGAATACAAGCGGTTGCCGAGTTGCCCTGCTGAGGTAACCATCTGTGCATGTTCGCTGCATTTGGGACACCCTCGACCCTGACTTCTGCTGCCGCAGAATCTACACGGCGCCGAGACGACCCTCTGATCGCATCTGAACCTGCCAGCGAAGAAACTAAATCGGAGAAGCCTCGGTCTGCCTGCATCGGGGACCGGTGAGTAGTCAATACCCTGAACCAGTCTCCCTCCTGCAGAAGCCTGTGGCTTTGCCCCGCTGTTGAAAAGCAGCACTCCTTTCTCCATACTTGCGCCATGCTTCAGCCCACAAGTGGAGGCTGCGCTTGAGTAGCGGAGGTCTGTTCGCCATCGTTTGTTCACCTCTCTGAACTGCCTGATTTCCCTGAAGAGACACTCCTTGGCCTGTTGGCACTCGCGTGTGCAGCTACTTTTGAGCACAAGGCTCCACTCTTCGTAGAGCTCGAATTTCCTTCTAGTTAGGTGGTCACTGACGTCAACTGGGCCTAACGATTACTTGCACTGCCTGTTTTCCTCCCCATCTAGGTGGTCTGCATATTTCGCGCTCCTAACTCGTTAGACCCCTCGGTCTTGTATATATATTGTATTGATTGTGATGTGTTGGTTTACTTGAGTTTTATTCTGATTCTTTACTATGGCCGATGTTACAAAGGCCTTGTAATAAATGTGTCTATATTTTTAATATAACAGCTGCCTGGAGTAATTTTTAAGCGTCCTTGCTTTGTGTGCTCATTGCAGGCTTTCAGTCACCCTCACCCCTCTTGAGACCTAGTCTTGACCGCCGCCATCGCTACCCTGATTGGTCTGGCTTTTCCAGAGGTTACCCTGTTTCAAGAAACTAGGCTGGCCTTCTGAACCTCTGCCCCTCCAGGGCAGAGTTCAGAAATCCATCTTAACAATTAGCATGCATGTATAATGGGTTGATAATGGCTTTCTCATTCACCTTATGAGGATTCACAAAATGTATCTCATATTTCCCTATTGTATCAGATAATTAACATGTAAATGTTCAGTTAAAGGTCATGAACCAGATTGCTTAGAAAAACAATTAATTATCTTTTTCTTTTGGATAACCTTATGTGGATGGATTTCCATTTGGAATGACAACTAAATTAATTAGCTTAATTAATCCCAGGTGTGACAATTTGTTTACCATTGTTTTAGCATTAAAAATAAAAAAAAAAACTCCATTAACTTTGACTAATGGTTTCCAACCAAAATGTCAATGTGCACAATTGTGCCATCATTTTGCAAAATACCATTACTTTAAAAACAGCCTGTAAACCCCGAATTTCAAATGCAATCACCATATCAAAATCAATGGTTAACGTCACATTGTGATGGTTAGTTCCACTATATTCTGTATTGTTTTAGAAAAAACATACATTTCTGCTTCTTCAATAAATACAGATGTACTATACATCATTTTGTTCATAAAAGTCAAGGTGACATAGTCAATCATTATTTTTTGGAGTGCATTAACTTTTATAAAGGTCAAAAGAAAAATATTGGTCTCAACTTAAAATATGAGTATTACTCTTCATAACAGAATGCAGAATAATATTGTCAGCTATTCTTTGTATTTTCAAATGAAGACATAAACGTCCTATAACTGATTTTAATGACATAAGCAAACAAATGTTTAACATATGTGCTTTGATCTGACTATTTCTCTTCTTGATTCTCAATTTCAGACCAGTGGCATGGGATTATAAATATTCCTCCCCTACATGTGTGTTCTCCATAAAATCTATCTGTATAAAACTCTTAGGTATTTTTCTGCACTCAGCTGATGCAATTGGTCAGTGTTATGTTGCCATCTGCTTTCCAAATGGCAAACTGAACCTCTGTGTGCCCTTCCACTTAAACAACAGTTATCATTTTAACAAACAGAATGAGCACAGTTCAACATGGTCACCTTCACCTACCACTATCGCGAACATACAGAATAATTTCAAGATACTTGTTTCCAACCACACTTCTCTTCAGACAGGGCACAGCGGTTCCAGTGTCAATTAACAGTTAATTGCCAGGTCAAAGTTTCAATCTCTTAAGAGATAAATGATGTAGGACAAATGCCTCCTCATAAGCTAAAACTGAAAGTAGCTGCTGTAATTATGCGCTGTAAATGTGGTACTATGCAATATTATGCCATCACTGACACTCTGCAATGCAGCAAAGTTGACAATTATGCATCTACAAAAACACATCATAGGGGCCTGTGTAATCGATGGTTTGAACTTAGATAGTGTTCTTATACCACACATACCTCTCATTTCATTAGATACAAATATGACTTTCAAATTCAGAGGAAGAAAGTTTTCTATCGTTCAGCCATTTCAATGACCATTAATAAGTCACAGGGACCTCTGCCCCCTTCCTGCAAGCGATCAGTAGTAATTCTAATATTTAAGAAGGGGACAGAAGTGACCCTATGAATTAATGACCAATATTGACCTTTACGATATGCTAGAATGGCATATATCATGCCAGGAGTGGCTTGACTAATGACAAAACATATGCATTCTTTATCAAATAAAAGTGAACATAATAAAAGACCAGATGGAGAAAGGAAGAGGAGGGGAAAGCTGGAAAGAAAATGAATTGAAATGTGTGATCAAAATTTTACACATATGGAAGTTTAGAAAAGTTTTTGAGTGCATTAGGTGCATTGACATGTACAGAGGTCAACTGAAATACATTGGTCTTAAAATAAGAAAGGGTGTCTTTTTTCTTTATAACATATAAAAACAAAATAATACAGTCAGATTGTTTTTGACAATAAACCACATAAACATCCTATAATGATTAAATGGCAAAAGCACAATAATCATACGCTGCTATAATAATTAATGTATGTGCTCTGATCTGACAGACTATTTTTCTTATTTATTCTTACTTTCAGGCCAGTTGCGTGGGATTCAAAATGCTAGTGCCCTTAATTGGTGTGCTTTACAATACAAAATGATAAAACATTCCACTCTATATTTAATAAAAATCCAACATGATAAAAGATCAGAAAGCTAAACTGAGAGAGGAAAGGAAATTAACCGCTATTGTGTCAACAGCAATGTACAGATGTGGAAGTTTGGGAAAGTATTTGATTTGCTAAATGCCTGCATTCTATGTTAGTGAAATAATGGTATTTTGTCAACATGTCTCCTTGTTAGAACAATATTTGCAATGGTTTCAAATGCGATTTACCAAAGGGAAGGACAACATATTTAGTTGTCATAGAAATCTGGTCAATGACATGAATATGGATTGGAAGCACTGGATGGACACGTTCAGATCATGAGGGTTAATTTGTTATCACTATTGACCTTCAAAACTATGTTCCCCAGGATATTACTGAAAATATATCAACATCCAATGTGCCTCCTCAACACAGACTCAACATTCAAATTGATTTGTAGTATTATAGGGTGGAGGTTGCAGCCCCATATTTAAGGTGATACCCATGAGTCATAGGAAATCTGAAAAATTCTGTTGATAATAACTTTTAACTTGCAAAATGGATATGGCAGATTTTTTCAAAAAACGAAATGAATGTAACTGCCCCTCGATAATCTAAATTCTGGGAAAGATGTTTTAAGAAATGTATAAAATGATTAGGAAAGCAAAGAAATGTTCTTTTCAGGCTACTCCCATTCACTACCTAATATAGAAAAGCTCACATGTTGGTAAAGCCGAAGTGCAAAAAACAGTGTGCAGATTTGCTCCAAATAAGAAACAACTTGGGCACAAAGCATTGATTCAATATCAGGGACAGGTTTGGGATAAATCTGTCAAGAAGTTTTCAAAATATTCAACGATGAAGGGGCTGCACCCAAACAAATAGCTTTATTATAACAAATGGTTCTTTGCAGAAGAAAGGAATTTACAGAAGTGAAAATCCCACATTTTTTGTTCTTGCTGGATTCAAGCAATTACAGGGAAATGCCGGGCAATGCGGAAATGAAAAGTGCTCAAAAAACTATATGGAGGAGGAGAAAGGATGCAATTGCATCAGGCTAGAGGTGGGAGGGGGAAAAAGGTTATCATGTGAAGTTGGAAAGTTGGAGGTGGACAGGGGAGCCAGTTAGAGTTGAAATTGATTTGGATTATCAGGGGGATACCGGGGTAGTCTCGTGAGATTCCCGCATCAAAATGCAAGACAGGCTTGGAAAAGAAAATGCTTCTAATGAACCAAAAAATAGAAGGGGGTAATGTGAGAGGTCCAAGGAGGGAAAGAACAGTTGTGGCAGTGGGGGTACCATGGCAAGTAGAGGGGGTACTTGGTGAGTGCCTATGAAGACTACAAAGAGTTTTTTTGATTTTCAAGCATTTTTCAGGGATTACCAGGGGCAGACCAAGGCATAAGCAGTTCATTGCTGCTGTATGTCATAGCCATTATCAGGGGAATATTTCAGGAATCCTGTGGAAATTGGAAGAGAGTGAAAAAAGGCAGTTTACACCTACAGTGATCACATCTACTAGGCAGGGCATAATGGTTCTCTGTGCCACTGGTCATGGCTGAAACAAAATAATTGATGCACTGACAGATAGTTTGCATTTCCTCTACATATTTTAGAAAACCACCATGTAGTACTTAGAAGCAATTAGTTATCATTTCAGAAGAACGGCAATGGGACCACATACATGTGATGATGTGTATGTTCCTCTGCTTTTATACTCTGCCAAATCACTGTTGTAGTAGTTTCAGAGGACCTGATCCTTGTTTGTGGTGTATGGCGACCCTGCCCAGGGTGCTCCAGAGTTTAGTCCGCTACAGGAATAGTGAGCACTAATTAGGAATGCAAGAGGGGATAGTTGGAAGAGAAGCAGGAAATGGGGAAATTGGGCACAGGGGAGTGTTTTATTTAAAGATAGATGTGTGTCACTCCATTTTATATGGGTTGTTTTCTGGAGAAACTTAAATAATTGATATATGTGTTGAGCTATCATAGGTAATTTGGCTACAAGGCACTTTTAGAGAGCTATGAATTAAATATTGATTAGAGTTGGGTGTGTGGGGGGCTTAAGAACATGCTTGGGCAATTTTGTTAGAGGTATTGGCTTAATATATGCACTGCATCCATTTGATCTAATACACATATGTCCCTGATGTTACATCTGGTACTGCCTAGACAATCTTAATTGAGAAGGCTAGTACAAGATTGGCCAGTCATGAGGTGCAAGTTGTTTTTGTGGAGGAGGAGAAAGTGAGTGAAGGCAAGGAATGTTAAAAGAAAATAGTCTGACATTTTCTGGACATAATCTGAAGGTTCCTATGTTTGTTTCCTTTCCCTCTAGGCCTGGTTTGACAATGCAGATTAAATCAAGCACCAGGACTCTGCTCTCACACCATTAATCAAGGCCCATGATTGCTCCCTGTCTATGAAATCCTTATAATTGTTCTCCCATAAATGAACACTGGAAAGCACAGCTCTAATGTAAATAGATATATGAAACATGATATCCTGTCATTTACTAAGCAGGTGCCACATTTAATGTCAATCAATCAATAGTTTATTCAGAAATATTTTTTCCATAAAACATTACAAATACAAATATATCAAAAACATTAAAGATATTAAAAAAGGTTGACATAATTTAAATTTAAATGTTCATATAATCAGCCCCAACGGTTTAGAATGATACACATAAGTACATCCATGCAATTATTTAACATAATAATTAATTCATGTAAACTGTTCAAGAATAAAGTGCTTATCAGCTAAACTCTTTAAAATCTGCAACAAACTGGCCAATCCTGCCGCAGTCTCTACCTCGCCTGTCCCTTCCTAGGCCCTCTGCATGGCACTGGCTTCTCACTTCATCTCTAAAACTCAGGACATCCTGTCCTCACTCTCCTCATCTCCCCTCTTTCCATCTACACCCTGCTCGTCCTACGGCCCTTCTGCAGCCTCCTCTCCTCCCCCCTTCTCTGCCTTTCCCCTGTTCTCTGCCAATGAGGTTTCTAGACAAGTCTGATCTATGAAAGTCTCATCTAAAGAGATTCACCCTTGTTCCTCCAAAACCATCAAGGACCACATCGACTCCCTAGCTCCTGTCCTGGCCAACCTCTGCAACCAATTCTTCACCACAGGAGTCTTCCCAACCCCCCTGAAGCACTCCCTTGTGCACCTTCTTCTTAAGAAACCCTCTGCCAACCTCTCCTGCCCGGCTAACTATCACCCAATCTCCATCACTCCTTTCCTGGGCAAACTCCTAGAAACGCTGGCCATCTCCCAGCTTAATCTCCACACTGAATCTGTTGGTTGTCTTCATGACCATCAGTCTGGCTTCAGCGCTGCCAGAAGCACAGAAACGGCTCTCCTGAACATCTGTGAAGACCTGCTCTCCAACCTTCATTCTAACACCCCCTGTGTCCTCATCTTGCTTGATCTCTCCTCTGCCTTTGACACGGTCAACCATGCCATCCTGCTCAAATGTCTCTGTAATACCGTGGGTATCACAGGTCAGGCCCTGGCTTCGCTGACCTCTTTCCTCTCTGACTGACCCTCCCAGGTCCAACTTCGGTCCTTCCTCTCTGATACCTTTTTATCTACCTGTGGTGTCCCCCAGGGATCTAACCTCTCTCCCTGGCTGTTCAACCAATACCTGGTACTTCTTGCCCACCGTATTGCCGCTCTCTGCCCTTATTTTCAGTGCTATGCGGATGACACTGAGCTCATTTTCAGGCTTTCTTCAGCCACCTCTTCTCCATCTCTCATCACTGACTGTCCGTCTACTGTCCAGGATGGGTGTGCTGCCAATGACCTCTGCCTTAATGCCAGTAAGACTGAGAGTCTCCTCATTGGCACACCCGCTCCCTCCTTTTCTGCCACTCTCTGGCCGGCCTCTCTGGGCCCTCCTTCTGCTCCCACCTCTGAGGCTAAAAACCTCCAGGTCATCTTCGACTCCACACTTTCCTTCTCTCTGCACATCTCTGACGTCTCTAAGAAGTCACACTACCAGCTTCACCACCTCAGAGGTATTGTTCCTTTCCTCTCCTTCCCCCAGAAGCTCACTGTCTCCAGAGCTCTTGTTCTCTCTAAGCTGGACTATTGCAACAGCATCTTTCTAAATCTGCCAGTCTCTACTCTCCGCCCTCTGCAACTCATCCAAAACAGGACTGCAAGACTTGTCCTTGGCCTCAAGCCCAGGGATCGTATCTCTCCAGTACTGAAATACCTGCACTGGCTCCCAGTGGCTGATAGGATTAAGATAAAAACCCTTTGCATTGTCCACTTGGCCTTCTGGGGCCTCAATACCTGCAACTCTCTCTTCCTAAATATCTTCCTTCTCGAGCTCTTTGCTTATCCCCTCCAAATCCCTCATGGTCAGTTGCTTCTCCAAGCAACGGGTTGGGGGTAGTTCTCTTTCGCCGACTAGGCCCTCCCTCTTGAACAGCCTCCCTGCCTCTCTGAAACTTGAGGAGAACCATCTCCGGTTCCGGAAACACCTCAAAACCTTTCTCTTTGCTTCTGCTGACCTCCTGGTTGAAACTGAAACTGCACTGGTTACCTGGCCACCCCCTAATCACGGGCCCAGGTACCTCCCCTGCCAGTCACACACACCCGCACTGCCTGTCTGGCAACCTACGCACTTGGAGACTGTTTCTGTATCCCTACAGTCCCATTATCAGCACTTGACACCTGATGTCTGCACTTACCTTGCACTTGCCACCTGCTGGCCGTTACTTGTACTTATTGTTATTATTCTATTGCCATGTACTGCACTGTCCCTTCCCCTCCCCCCGCACTTTTCCCCTTCCACCTTCCCATGCACTTGCACGATCTGAATGACACCTGGCCTAGTTGGATCGTTGTCTGTCCTCACTTTGTTCCCCCTCCCTTACCTTGTCGCTCCTTGATACACCTATGTATAGGCATGTTATAAACGCCATATCATATCATATATCATATCATGGATGGAACAAAATCTGGTCCCTTGGAATTATTTTGCAAGTTGACATGTCAGTACTCTAAGCCTCCCTGCTTGAGACAGTAAAGTCCATGCTATTAGAGGGGTTTTGGCCTTTAATGAAAAAGGAAATTTCTGGACGAAATTGTATGACACCTTTACATCTTAGAATCAGAACTAAAATTTTAGATCTCACTTGAGTATATGCTGGAGAAAAGAAGAGAAAGTGTGCTGTGCCAGATCTTCCTTCTGTGCATTGCATTAATTACAATTCTTTAATTCGGAATTTCTTCAGGCTAGCACAGATCCCATGGGTAGGCAGTTAAAATGGGCTCTTGTGATCGGCATTCTCTGTGCTGCACGGCCAGACCATAACAAGTAGTCCAGTGTATTATTAACTGAATACATTATGTGTTTGATTGATTAACTAATGCATTGTGAATTCCAAATGTTCTCTATTTTCACCAACCAAGTATTTCAGACGGGATATTAGTTAATATTTTAATATATTAGTTAAATATCTAGGGAGGATAGCTCAACGGCAACATGCTCACCATGGAAGCAAGACGACACGGAGCAATACAGGTTCGATCCTGGGTCTGTGCTTAGAAACCTCTGGGTATGAAGTGCGTTATTCTTATCAAATCATACCGTGTTTGTTGCATTATCTGTGCCGAAGTTGTGTAAAGGTGGCCAGCATTAATGATATGGAACAATGATTTCACATGTTTTAGCCAAGGAATTTCACTTGCCGAGCTCTTCTATATCATATAATAAATCAGATGTTGTGAAAGGACTGCCTGTGGGTTGGCCCAGATATGTAATCAATGAAGCCCTGGTTCCAAGGAAATGTCGTCTTAGATTAAGTTCTTTCCCATTTCTATTTGCTCTGCAAAATTGGGTGCTGATGATCTTAGCTCCAATAATCTTTTCAGAAAATGGTTCTCAGCTATTTGTATGTCACGCACCTTTGTGAAGGCCAAAAGGAGGGTCCGTATTTCACTGAAGCTTTAGTTTATATGATATAGATCCTTTTTATTATAGTGGCGTGTGTTTTTTTTAAAATGTTGTGAAGTGGTAGATTCATACTATGGCTTACTTTATCCTTATGAGTTGCTTTTCCCAGTGTGTCTTTGGCTCTTGGCTACTTGAACGTCAAAATAACAGATCTTTGGTATGGGGTGATATTTGCTCATTGTGACCTGTCTGAGCCTCTTGGTCCTGCCTCTAGAGCAGACGAGAATTGCTGATTTGGTGGTGTTCCCCTGCATATCCAGGGCATTTACAAAAGCTGTATACTCATTTATTAATACCTGTAGTGCTCTTGGGTTCTCGTTCGCTAATAGCATGGTATCATCTTCATATCTAAGTGAGGGGAATGAGATACCACCTATCTGGGTACATCAATATTTCAGTCTATTAAAATATCATACATATTTTTTATGTAAATCGAAAACAGCAAAGGAGTTAGTACGACCCACCCCCTGCCTCACATCTGATTTTATGGGGAACCATGAGGTACAATGGCCATTATCCCCACTCTTTACACAGACTTCGCTATTTTTATGAAGAGCTAATAGTGTTTCCAACAATTATTTTGGGCCTTTTAGGAACTTGAGCACCTGCCAGAGATGATCTTTATTTACCTTATCAAAGGAAGTGCTTAAGTCAAACATCTTAAAATCGGTGTTCAAAAGATAAACAGGTCTATATAATGTCGACAGAGATCTGTCACCTTTTTTGAAAATCGGAACAATGGTAGTCCTTCTCTAAGTAAAAGGTGTAGTTTAGGTAGTAATAACTGCATTAAATAGAATACTTAATATTCAATGACAAAACTTTGTTAAAGGGATTTTTTGGTTAAGTTGCACTAATAAAAACCCATGAAATTCAATAAAAACCTTTGTTAAAGGGACGGTATGGTTATAAGTAAAACCAAAAAACCTCAGAAATTTGCCAGCTATGGTAAACTAAGCAACCATAACTTACGCCACCACTGTGCACTGCTAAGACTAACACCCAGTACATAAAAGATGACATCACAAATGTCATTGATGACATCACTGATGACATGACATGTCCGGCTCCCTCTTTTTTAGTCACTGACATATCTAGGGCAGGTGGTTTTCTTCACTGACAGTCAGGAAGTAAACATTCAAAAGGTACTATGTCTGTAGACCTTACCCTTCTCACATGTTCCTACACTACTTTCCTAAGGGGTCAGTCACAGCATATGATACATAAGGGAAGAAGCAGGCCTGAAACACAGAAATCATTTGTGGGCATGAAGATAACCAGTTAGGTTATGAACACTTTCTGCTATTACTGCAGCTGTTTTGCCTACTTCACTTTCCCTGTATATGGGCTTATTTGTGTTTGTTGTGGTCTCTTCATGTTTTGTGTGTAATAGTACAAGTATGTAGTAAGTGAGGCGTTATTAGCTACTTATTACAAGTTTCATAGTACGCAAAACTCTGACACTGAAGCATTTATCATTTTACTATACAACATGATGTGGACAGACAGATGTGGACAGACAGATTCCTCCCAGGAGGAGGGATATCCTCTCAGCTGAAACTTACAGGGAGGTTCTAATTGTGGGTTAGCCCAGACTCTTGTCTACAGAAAGAGAATGAACAATAGCAGGCCCTTCAGCCCAGGAAACGGGACGGAGGTGTGAGAGGGTCATAAATGGCTCCTGGAAGGAACAAACAAGGAGGAGGATGCTCCTGGTCTAAAGGGAGAGAAAAAGGGGCATACCATTTGCTGTTAAGCATGAACAAAGAGGAATTTGTAAAAGACTCATAACTTGTGATTCAAAATGGTGAAAAATATACCAAGGACATATTTGTTAGTCTAATTTTTGGCTGTACATTTTATGAGGTGGCAGAACTGTGTATCAGGCTCTGCACAGGAATGGCAATATATGTGGTTTATGTGAAATGTATGAATACTAGAATTGTGACAGTTTATACACACATTCCTAGGTTAAACACACACATTTGTGGAAATTTGCATAAAGTTTGGAAATCGTGTTCATAGCAAAAAGGACAAAGCTCTGTAGAAAGTTGAAACAAGATCCTACAGCTGCGAGATTTTGATGAACAGCTACTACATAAAATATGGCATCTTGGTGTGTGATTTGTGTAAAAACGACCAATGTAGAAATGTGTATGTAGTATAAAATCCGATTTTGAGACCAGTAGATAAAAGGGAGGTCTCTGAGAACTGTAAAGCAAACCATGAAATGTGACATAATCCGGCCTTGGTCCAATCACTCAAATACAAGGCTGAGATTCATTTTTTGATCCAATCCCAGCTCACAGGAGCAAGCTTAGCTAAACCAGCCCATGCACCCATTTTATGATGTCATTTGAAAGGGTAAATAGAGACAGCGGACTCACAGATACACTCACTTTCCTGATTCTGGCAAAGCACTCTGATCCAGCATTCTACATCCAGCTTTAACATCCTACCAGATCCAGATGCCAAGACTCTTGCAAGCAGTAGAGAACTATTGATCTTCTGCAGGGCCTAAATCTTCAAACTTATTCTTGCAACCCAGTGAAGCGCTATGGTGTGAGGAGGCCTTTTGAACTTGTATCCTGAAATCCTCTGGCTTGCTACCACTAGGCTTGCCTGAGGAACTCACTATCCAGCTGATTGAAATATCCACAGACTAGGAGGGCTAATCCTGCGCAAATCCAGTGACCGGCCTAGCTGACCCGATCCTGTGCCTGATGGGCTGCTCTTCCTAGAAAAGATCCAATCCATGACCAGAACTGACGGTCCAATTTAATAACGTATCCTGTGAGTATTAAGAGGAAGAACTGTGACCTGTAGTATGTTTGCATTGTCTTATCCCTATCTCAAACCCATCCCATTTTAAATTCAGAACCATAGTATTGCTAGAACAGCGTACAAAGCGCTCACAGTACTAAATCAGCAGCCACCGGCTGATTACACGCCTCTGCTGGCAGCCTTTAGCATCCCACGTGGAAGAAAAAGGGAAAACCAATCGCAGCGGAGACACACATTCGATAAACTTATACAGGAGAAAAAGAGAGAACTAAGGAGAGCAAAAAGACTCGCCTTGACCTTAAACCAACCTGCGGCAGCGTTAATAGCCGAAAAATCCTACAAAAATTGGCTAAGAAGTTATCGCCATAACCTGTTGCAGCAAGATGCGGAAAATATCCTTAGGGCAATTAATGGCAATTATGCCAGAGACTTCTGGACCCTTATCCACTCGGCTACGCCAGGCGCTCTCCCCGACCAACTAAATGGAATTACGGCGGCAGTATGGGAGGCCCACTTTGCAAATTTATTCAAGGAGTTAACACCTAGGGAGAACAAAACATCTGACATCACCTCACCATGGATCAATATCACCGACGAAGACGAGATCCTGTCACAGATAAAGAAATTAAAACCATCCCGCGCCCCTGGCCCGGACGGGATAACAAATGTTGATCTTAAAACTCACCCTGAAGCGTGGTCACACCTCTTGAGTATAATCTTTTCGCGCTGGGCAACTTCTAGATCAATACCGCCATCGTGGACCCGTGCGAACATAGTCCCGATTTATAAAAAGGGAAATAGAGCTGACCCATCGAATTTTCGCCCAATAGCACTTTTGGATTCGATAGGGAAATTATTTGGATCTCTCCTCCTGCAACATTTTCTCAGATGGGCAACCAATGCCCCCTGTCAAGACAACTTTCAAACAGGATTCAAGAAGAACCTGGGTACGAACGCGAACATCATGATACTGAACATTCTGAAAAGCAAGATATTCGAAGGTAAACCAGACTTATACATCACGTTTATTGACTTAACACAGGCCTTCGATAAAGTGAACCGTACCAGATTATGGCAGAAATTAACCAACTGGAAATGCCCTCCAGAGATCCTGAACCCGATCAAAGCCTTATACTCAGATACATCAATGAGAGTAAGGTTAAACCAACAAGGGTTCTTGTCGGAGGAGATAAAAACATCGAGAGGCGTAAAACAAGGATGTCCCTTCGCCCCCGCACTTTTCTGGACTTACCTAGGGGACTTTCAAACTTCCGAAACACTAATCCGTTCCTTTCCACCGAAATTGGGAGGAACTTTGATTAGCCGCCTACTCTACGCCGACGATTTGATCCTATTAGATCAGACACCTATAGGTCTCCAACGGCAGTTAAACAACTTGCAAAGGTATATGGAAGAAAACAATTTGGAAATCAACGCGTCTAAAACTAAAACGATGAGACTCCAAAAAACTCCAAAAAAAGCAGAAAAGTCCAACTTCTGCCTCGGCTCCATCCGAATCGAAAAGGTGTATAGCTTTAAGTATCTAGGAGTCACATTAGACAGCTCGGCGAATGACAAATCAATGCAAGAAACCCTCATCGACAAAGTTAAGAACCTATCGAACCAGGGAAAGGCAATTGACCTCAAATTCGGTCGTTACTCCATAATTCCAGTAAGGGACTTCTACAAAAAGAAGGTCATCCCTACTGTAACCTATGGTACAGATGCCATGCCTAATCTACCGGCAGAACTGTGGCCCAAATTGGAGGCGCTATTCTGGAGGAAAATACTGGGTCTCCCGAAATCGACACCGATAGCGCCGCTCAGGAGAGAACTTGGCTTGCTATCCTTGAGTACCGCGGTGGCGTTGAACAGCGTCCTACTATACAGGAAATGCATCATGCCAGGGAGCCCATACGTTTATCGCCTGATAAATCAGGAATTGGAAATGAAATCATGTAACTCATTGCTGAGATGGGAATCCACCATGCAGGCCCTCCTACATTCAGCCGACAGTTGTAAGGAAGAGTTGATAACCAACCCAGTCAAAACCTCCAAAAAAATCAAAGAGTGGGACTGGATTCAAACTATAGAATCAGCTAATAAATACAAACTTACCAGCCATCTTCCACCGTTCTTTAAAAAACAGGACACACTGCAAACATACCTTAAACTTTTTCCTAGTAGAGCAGCTCGGCTCTACTTTTTGAGAATCCGTTTAAATCTCCTGGAGACAAATGAGATCTTGGCAATAAGAGGCAGATCAAACACAAGTCAATGCCGTTACTGTAAATCCCCAACAGAAAAAGAAACGATTTGTCACCTCCTGTTGAATTGCCCTAAGACTCGAGAGATTCGGGGTATCTATTTGAAGAACTGCTTCTCCGATTTCACAGCAACCGACGAGGAGACCTGTTGGAACAAGTTGATTGCAGGCGACAAACAGGGCTGGGCCTTGGCTACTGTAAACATCATGCAATACATCATTAACTCAAAATGTTCCGTAGAAGCCTAGCCTTTAGCTGCCCGCCTATAGATCGCCCAAATATAGACCAGTCACAAGTCAGAGCTCCCTCCATGCAGGTTTTCACCGGCCCGCCAAGACATCAGACGAATCATTAACAGCTGTTCGCCTCGCCCCTCCTTGAGACCTGAGACCTTCCGGAAATCAGATACTAAACATTGGAAACATTGGAGGGGAATTTCAGCTATTTATTCTTCGTTTTGTAAAAAAATCCGAAGGGATTAAACACAAAAAAAAAAAAAAAAAAGTATTGCTAGAACTATCTTTGTGCTGACTCTTTTCTCATCTGAAGAAGTAGAGTATCCACAGCAGGCGGGTTACGCTGATCACGTGACTGTAACATCCATTTGTGGCATTCACTTTTTCATGGTCATAATCTATTGTACTCAATCCATCTTTCATTTTCAAGTTGCATTTCTGTTTTTCATTCTCGCGCCTATTTTACAAAAACGACCTTTACTAAAACCTCTATAACTCCCTCATTTTTTATGATACTTGTACCCACTATCCTTAGCTATCAATTGAACCCAAAACTGCATTGCAAAACCGTGCGATTCTCCCGTTAAATAGTGAAATAGTTTTAATGTATTTCCCACTTGGACTTTGAGATTTCAAAAGTTTTCATCTGACAAAGTCATTGCTAGTGATTGTTTGTAACTGTTCAAAGCGGCTCCCATAGGAATTGATAATAATTTACGTTTTTTTGACCACATTTGGTGTTTTTGCTCAGTCAATTCCAAAGACAATTTCAAAGCCATGCTGACAGCTGAAAAGTCAATTCCATTTTTCTCTTGTGTTTGAAGGGGGAAGTTGGGAGTGATATTCTGTTTGATTTGTGCTATTCCTGAATACCTGCTCTCTCCTCATATCTATTAATTGCCTATTGGAGGGTTGAGGGGTGTTGCGAGGGGACCTCTAACGTGGGATCCATCTATACCAAACCAACACAAAAGTATTATTTTCTGTGCTGCATTTGTTTTATACTCATTTCTTGATTCCCAGTCTATTAAAAATACTATTGAGTGTTCTATCACCCCATTGGTGTTTTTTTTTTACCTATTAGTACCCAGCGAGAGACAATCTGAATGCAACAAGCATTGTGATTGTCTCTTGCCAGATCCATATCCGGTTGGGAATCCCTTCGTCGGGATTCCACAGCCTTTGTCCCCGGCGGGGGGCGTGGCAACCCCTCAGCCAATGAGGAGGCTCAAAGCGGGGCCATCCCCGCTCCGAGCATTCCCGCGGCTGAGAGGCTTCATTCGCCCCCCACCGGGGACTCAGGTCTTTTTTTTTTTTTTAATTCCCTTCCCTCCCTCCCACCCTTCTCCCCAACTTACCCTCTTGGTCCTGCGTCCCTGGCGGGAGACGAGGGAAGTCTCCAGCCGTGTGGAGACTCAGAACGGGGCCATCCCCTCTCTGCGCCTCCACATGGCTGGGGGCTTCCCTCGTCCCCCGCCGGGAACGCAGGTATGTTTTTTTTAACCTTTTTTTAATCCTTTTCCAGGAGCAGACGCGCTGGCACTCCGTTTTCCCTTTCCATGGCGGCAGCCATTTTCTTGGTTGTTTTTTTCTGTCCCGAAACGCTGCAGGGTTTCGGGACAAAAAAAAAATGCTTTTAGTGCCCCGGTCACGCAAATAATGCGGGCCGGGGTACTAATAGCAATAGAACCCTCATGGCGGGGGTATTGCCGACTCTGGTAATGCCCCGGGGCCTTCGGTAAGGCCCTTGCTTGACTCGGGGCCTTACCTATGGGCCCCGGGGCATTACCTGAGTCGGTAATGCCCCCGCCGTGAGGGTTCTATTGCTTAAGTGGTACCAATCACCAAACGCAAATAACATAGACAAACAGCACCATGGGTAAAAATTGGCAGGGAAAATAGAGTAGATTTGCACATTGTGCACTAATTAAGCAAACAGGACAAAAGAATAGGGAGTACACCATAAAGGAATGCATCAACAATAGAAGGGACGTCTGCCTTCACCAATCTTTCTGCACTGCTACTTTAAAGGGGAAGAAAGAACAAACTGCCTGAGTAACTACTGGAAAATGCAAAGATCTCAACTTCAGTACAATGTAGTAAGGACACTAAACTTTGTAAAGTAATTGCGCCGGTGCTGCAGTAATCGATAACGTGTCTTGGTGTAATGCAGCAATGACAAGCACCTTACAGTGGCAGGAAGAACACTTCCCTCATGACGCAAGTACTTTCCATAGTAACCCCATTGGTATGGACAGTGCTGTGAACCGTAAAATATTTAATATATATTGCTGCATGTACATCAAACACATTTTCTTTTTGGTAAGACAACATACTGGAAAGGAAAGCAAGGCAGTACAAGCAGCAATCCTTCTACAACAGCATACAGGCATAGGAAAGGAAATAAACTCTGTGCCTAGAGAAATGGACAGCATGGAAGTCAAAGTGGAGAGAATGTGGCGTACAAGAATATCATTTGGACAAAATAACACAGCACCGGCACAACTACATGTGTGCTCCTTCCCCATGTCGGAGACCCCCATTCCCTCAAAAACTGTTTCATGGGAGACGTTACGTTAATACATCAATCTCTTCCTCCCCTCACAACCAAATTGTGCAAATCCCCATTTCCCCACAATAAGTACTTCTGATACCCCTTCCTTTCCAAATGGACAAGGAAACGATAATAATGAGAATATTATGACTGTTTCAGTGGTATTTATTTTTGTATCTAAAACGGGATTCTGACTCAGCAGCACATAGTCCTATTTGCATTGACCACAAGTAAAAAGAAAAGTAGGTGTCCTATGTACACTGCAGCTTTCCCGCCTATCCGCAATGACAATGGAGGTATCTGTACACTGCCAGCATGCTCTGCACGTCCGCATGTTGTCCACCACCAATCAATGCATGTACGCCGGGACGTTTATGCGTAGTGCAAGTACATGCATCTGTGTCTGTTCCTCTGTGTCCTGCAGACATCGCCACAGTGCAGCATATGCGAAGGAACGTTAATTAGGTTGGGGTGTCCACCCTTACAGGTAGCTATGCAGATAAACATCCCATGTGCTGTACCTTATAAATACCCAGCAACTCCCTAAATTGTTGGCTCGCATGTGGTGCAGTTGTAGTCAGTAGAGAAAAGGTAACGGTGTGCATAGGACACCCACGCACGTGCACACAACGTATTTCACCCAAAATGCATGCAAAGGAGAACAGTGGCGACGTCACCATGCGACCGCACCCACTATGGGCGTGAGCCCTTATTTTAGGGACAGGAGTCAGACGCTCGAACAGTGGGAAAGTCCAGGGTTGAGCAAACTACGGAGTGTTTTTCAGAAAGTACACGCTTACAGACACACCACAATGTGCCCTTGCACATGTATGTATGGTTTGGAACAATGTAGGCCTGCTTCCGGGTGAAAGTTGTCCACAGCAACCCTCCAAAAGGACACACCCCAGAGATGCTGAGCAATCAGTTTGCAGCTTTGCTGAACAAAGTAGCAGGCCACATAGGTTTGCCCTGTACGTAATGCTGCACCAAATCTGATGTGCTACAGTGCGTCCGCAACTAATAGCAACCATGTTAGTCCAGCTGAGTACGCACTGTAATGGGCAAATTATGAACAGAACTTGCTGTGCCACAAGAAACCACAGCTGCGATATTCCCCATTGTCCCAATCTCATGGGTAGCTAGCGGCAAAGGGACCAAGGATGGCGAGGGCCATGTCCCAATGAAGCAGAAACATTCCTTGTTCCCTTTCCAGTTTCTTTTTTGCTGCATGCCACCATTGTGTACTGTTAAAAAATTCCAAACGCTTCCAACAATGACATTGAAGAGCTCTCCATGTAACAGTATCAGTTCTGTAAAACACTCCTCTGTGTACATGCCCCGCCCAGAAACGTTATTGTGCAATACCTGTGGCTCCATAGTCCCATTTCCATCACCGCCATCCTGAAAATCTCAGGATGTGGCTTTCGTGCTGCGTGCGAGTGTGGGGGCACAACGTGCAACCATGGTAGGGGAAGTTTGTTATAAGGGGTGGCTTTTAAAAGAGCTTTTTTTTGCAGATGCTTCAAGAGGAACACCTTTTTTCATATTTTATTTGATTTTGTGTTTTCTTTTGTGGACATTGTTACAGTAAACTTCACTGCATCTTGTAGACGGGCAAAGAAAACACCATTACCAATGGACGACACATAAATGCCATCTGGTTGGAAAAATTCTGCATTTCCACAACTAATGAAGTCATCGTTGCAGAAGATCATCCCAGCATTGGACAAAAAAGTATTCATGCTTGTGTTGATGAGACACCTTCCTGCGTCCAGCTCGGAACAACATCCATGAGCAGTGGCCCACGCTCTTCATGTTGTTATCGATAAGAACAGCACCTTGGCAGTGGGAAAAAGCCTCTTTTCTAGGTTTAGCAACCTCTTTAGTTGATGTAACACGACTAAACAAGACATGTAGCCCATATACATACTGCCATAGTAGATGACGATAACGTCGCCTCTACCGAAAGTGGCCAGGTCTATGCAAAGTGCATCCATGTCAGTGAAATTGCGCTCGTAGACACCGTTCCACAATACGACCACTCCTTCCAACCCAAAATTGCCATCAAAATTTCTTTCCTGGGCATTCTTTTGCAGATCGAGTAGAAAGGCATCACCTATAGGCAACACAATGGGTTTTGCCCTGTCAGCCAGCCTCACTATGCAGTGTATAATGTACAGCAGTTTGAACGCCCCTTCCTGTGAACCACACCCACAGTACCTACCTGATTGGATAATCCCAAAAGTCCCATGTGCATTGTACAGCAATGTAATAAGCGCTGATTGTGGCACGTGCGGTGCCCGAAGTACCGTGAGCGATGCACCCCACTAAAGTAGGAGCAGTCCTTCTTCCCTGTCCACTACCTTTTGACCAGCACCACCTCATTGGGTATGGGTAAATAGGCACACACGATTCCACCAATGCCATCCAAGACGTTACCATCTAACACTGTCTGTGCTGCACAACACTTCATAGGTACTGTTAGAAAATCAGCCTCCTAGTGTACTGTCACTTGCCAGCACATCCACTACAAATTTCAGTAATAGATTGCAAAATGTGTGCATACACATTCATCCACTTCTGCACCTACTACCACAAATGTAAAGTACCAAAACTCTTTCTGCACTATGCGTATTACTGTGTTATAAGTGCCTCTGCGCACGGTATCTACCACTGAGCGGCCATTACATTCTTTAAAAGCATACTGTTTTTTCCCATCCACTACCATGAAGTGGCACGTTAGTGATATGTGTTTGTAATGTTCTCATTGCCCCATATTATACAGTGTAATATTGAAACAGGAACTCCCTGCTTTCCTTCTGAAAATGCTACAAAATGTTTTCCCCACTAACCCACCTCCTACATAAATCGTAAAAAAATGGCATCAATAGCAGCATTGAATGTATCCTACCAAGGGAAATTAACTTTCCAAAAGATCATTGTCTGCACAGCTGTACTTTGTATAGGCTGCACTATTACAGAAGGCTCTTTTTTAATCTGCCCCCTTCTACTCTCTGCCCTCTGCAACGCATCCACAAGAGGAGTGTGTGACTTGGGATGGTATCTCTCCTGCACTGAAATGTCGCCAATAGCTCCCAGTGGATGCGAGGAATAAAGTGAGAAAACTATATCTGCAGGCGTGATCTCTTCCCTCATCTGTCTCCAACTCCCTCAGGATCACGCGCTTCTGCAAAAAGACCACTGTTGGTAAAGGTGCTTTTTTTAGCCTGGGCCCTCCCTCCACAACAGGCTCCCCGCCTCCCTGACACTTGAGGGAATCATCACCAGTTCCTGAAGCACCTCAACGTCTTTCTCTTCTTGTCTGCTGTTTCTGCTCATCTCCCTGGCTAACTGCATGAGGTAAACTTAATCTGAACTTCTTACCTGACGACTCTGTGATGTTGGACCCATATCACCTCCCCCTGACAGGTGAACCCCTACACTGGCTTCACAGCAAACCCCACACTTGAGGACTTTTTCCTGTATGCCTAACAGTGCATCCACCACCTCGTGTGTACACTTATCTGTGCACTTGACACAATTGTCCCGTATTTTTACTTATTGTCATATGTTCTTCTTCCCATGTACTGTACCTTCCCCTCCCTCCACCCATGCACTTGGGCGATCTAAGTCACAACTGTCCTACTAGGTTCTTTGTCTCTGCCCCCCCCCTCTGTTTGCCCTCCTTTGCCTCGTTGTGCTTTGCTAGACATCTGTGTCATTACGGATGCTGTAGAATACAATCGCACATCATATGATATCATACACACAATGCATGCACAACAGTAGGATGCCTGCCACTTACTGTGTACACTCCAAAGTTGTTTTTTGTTTTCACACTACTGCACACTTTTCAACAAATATTTTGCACGTGCAGCAAACCTTTCATGTTACTAACTGCAAAGAAATACATACAGTTGATGCATACACCCATGGTGTCTGATCCTTACATTGCACATTTCCACCATAGCCTTCTGCACTTCTTTGTGCAAATAGACCTTCTGCCACACTGTTTGGGTACACACCTGACCCACCAACATTAGAAACAGTGTCTTTCGCTACACAGTTTCCTTTCCATGGCTCCCATCCAGAAAATGGCTGGATGTGGAACGTGGAAGTGTGAAATTACAGTGTAAACCACTGAGTTTTTGTAGTAGGGAGGGAGGGAGGTGGGGAGTGGGTTGGGGGGGTAAATGTAAAACAGGATATGGAGTTGGATCTGTAGTACTGTCTCAGAAAATACATGTTTTTGGTGGGTTTTCTTTTGCCCTGTTTTTGTTATGTACATACTTGCTTACACATTTTGTTTGTTTTTTATGTCTTTCGATGAGTTTCTGTTCCCTTCTGCTCCTTACATTTGTACGGACTGAATGTCAACTCTTTTTTTTCAGTTCTACAGGATTGTATTCAATGCTGCGTGCAGAGTGGCAAACAAAACACCATTTCCAATGGAGTTCAAACAAATTCCATTTCCTTGGAACCACTGCAAATCTTGCTCCTTAATGCTGTGATAGTCGGTGCTGAACATCCCAGCACTGCACATAAAGGCACACATGCCTCTGTTTATAAAACACCTCCTGACCTCTGGCTGTGGATATATTACACCCTAATGTGCAACACATGCAATTACCTACACCATGTGCCCGTGAACGCATAGCACCTCACTTTCGTTGTTCCATCAAGTGTATAATGCTCTCTGCACCCATTATTCAAAGGTCACGATCCTGGGTGAGAAAAAGAGGCAACTCTACATGGCTGCAGTATGGTCTGCTGGCTGTCATCAAGGGATAGGCTCTTGGGTGCATAACCAACGGACTACGACCTTTGGCCATGCACCCAATACTGTAGGCCTTACCTACACCCAGCACAACATAATAACCTCATGAAAGGGAACATTTCCCACATACCACAATCCACAAACGTAACATATGATGGGTGGTGCAAAGGGCAACTTATGTCAATGCAAATAGCACCATGTGGCTCCCTAATGTTCAAGGTGGTGGCATAATGGGTAGCATATGGTACCATACGCATATCATGTCACTTGTGCTGTTAAACCACGTCTACAAGGTCCTGCACAACCATTTTTTCAATGGCACCAATCGGAGACATGCATACTTAAAAGTGCATGTCTGCGTTATGGTGGCATGCTATGGAGCAGGCCTAGCCTATTCGGTGACTGGCCTATGGGCTGCAGGTGTTTGCCATACACCCAACAGTGTAGCCCTTGGCCACACCCAGCTCAACATAACAGAGTTATGCAGGTGAACAAGTGGCCAGGTACATGCAGGCCACAACTAACCACTTCTAAGCATCATCTACTTCACCACTTCTCCCACAGGACATACTGGAGAAGTTGTCGCTCCATCAGGTCCAGACATACACTACACAGTGTAAGAATTGCAACCAATCCCCACAACCACTAAAGCAACATTTTAGCACATGCAACACACCATACTGCAGTGTACATTGCAAGTTTCATGTGTTCTCCATTGTTCTCCCCTTCTGCCATTGCTCTACCATCAGTGACCGCTGGGCCTCAGCACACACTGCACACCCAGGCACAACCTATGTTTTACTTCTCATGTTATATGTAATGCAGACCCCATCTACAAATGTACCTGCCAACTTTCACCCTGGCGACATCTTTGCATACAAGCCTCAACAACCTTGTGTTGCATGTGCTGAACGGTATATGAGTGGTTGTGTACATTGTCCATATTGCAACTTTCTGATGCTGATCACTTCCTTTCATGGTGCAATGTGGTAAAACACTTCCTCCAGCAAGGGCCTTATAAGGGCCAAACCATAGCAAACACACATGGTGACATGTGGCTCCTAAATGTGCAACAGGGGCAATAATGTGCACCATATGGTAATGAGCGCATAGGAGGTCACTTCTGCTGTTCCACCAAGGGCACAAGGTCCTCCGCAACCATTGTGTGCTACTCACCAACTCCAAATGAATGCACAGTAACAACTGCATCACTGCATTATTTTGTGGAGGCTATTATGAAGGCCTAGGCTGTTGGGTGCATGGCCTACGGCCTTCGGCCATGCACCCAACAGTCTAGGCCTAGTCCACACTCACCACAACATAACAGAGCATTCAGGCGACCAGGTGCGCATGTGCCATGAATCACAAAAGCAACATACGCACCAGCACTTCCACCCAATCGCCACACCATAACGCAGGGATAAAAGAACACATGTTCCACTTAGCGTAATGCACAAACATCTTGCTGTGTTTGGCACTGCTACCCACTTCCAATCACAAAGCAATAGAAGCATGCCAACCAAACAAGACAATCTTCACAACATTGAGCCTGCTCCCATCACTCTAGTACATGCATAGAACCAATGTTGCATACTGCACTGCAACACTTACTAATCTGCACAATGGACACTACGCAAGCACATATTTTATTTTTATTTTTATCATTGTTGTGCCAAGACCTCTTCCATATGTACACTATTCCATTAATACACCCAATGGACACACTGCACGACTGGTCACTGCACCATCTCCACCCTTACACCGGCAACTGTAGGTTGTTTTACCAATCACCACATACATGCAACCACCGTTGTGTGCACTGCAGCCAAATCATACACAATAAGCAACAATGTGGCACCTACTTTCAACCAGTGGACATACCTTTCCAACCAGTGCACATAATTATCTGTGCTAGGGCTGCAGCCATGCATCCAAGGGGCTACGGGCTTACCGCACACAAAACACCATAGTACATGCTATGTTTAAATCCTCATGTTTCGTGGAATGCACTCCCCGTCTGCAAATATGCCTGCCACCACTCATGACAGAAAAACATTGCTGCTGTAGCTTGCATGCCATACCGCAGGCTGCCCACAACGACCGCACAAGATAGTTTCCTGTTGAGGTGTCTGCTCATTGGCGGAGCATGCACGGATAGCGCTGGCAGACCTCTGTCTTCTTGTATAATTATATATATCACGTGAAGCTCTTCTCACTCCTGCACCCTTTCCATCCCTTCTTCCCACCACCAGATGCCATACACTATGTTTTTCAGATCCTTTTGCCGCTGCATTGTCCTCCGATACAACATACTGCCGTCATGGAACACTTTTCACACATCCCGTCAGCGGACACTGCAGTTAATCAAAGTTTTGACCGCACTGTGAACAGGGAAATGGGACACCGGAGTGGAGCCAGATATGACACGTTTTAGGATGCACAATTGTACGTACAAGAGGCCCAGCCATGCACACAATAGTTTAGAGCCTTGCCACACACACTGAAACACTAGTCTCCGATACACCATGGCAGCGTTTCCCAAAACCTTTGACGACAGCACGCTTCCCTCCAGCCAACCACCGGCCACGTCCACTGTTCGCCGATAGCACAGCGTACCGCAGGCTAATGAGACTTTGGTCTGTGGAGTGAACAGGGAAATGGGTCCACAGAGTGGACCCAGATATCACTAAATTTTTGGGATGTACATTTCAGTATTTTGCAAAAGAATGACTGGTTGGATTATGACCAAAAACACAAAAGCACACTTTCTGATCCAAGCCCCCGCTCCTACCGCAAATTTGGTGAAATATTCAGAGCCAGCCATATACTTTTTTTGCAAAGATTGGTGAGGATTCGTCCAGGGGGAGCGAAGTTATAAGCAGCTGAAAAAGTGTTCTTCCTATGAGGGCCGTGTAATATACATACATGTATATATTAGGGTGGCAATAGTCACCCTATAGTTAATGTGAGTCGGAGACACATAGGAACCCCTCAAACTTCTATTGTTAATCATTTTTGATTCGAGTAATGGATTTGACCAATATTCCAAAAGTGATTAAAAGTCTGCAGGCCCTCTTAGACTGCAAAGTTATGTAAAGATTTGGTAAAAAATTAAAAAGTTATTACGCGTCAAAATATTTTTTCCAAAAGTGCGGACTACTTCCCATTCAATTTCCCATAGTCTTAAAATGTCAATTATTGCCAAAGCGCACAGCCTAAACCGCTGGGCGGATTTGGACCAGGTCCAAAACAACTTGGGCATAAAGTGTTGAGTCATGATCTATTCATAGTTTGGGGTTATTCTGTGTCGTGGTTACTTTAAAATTTGACAGAGAAGGGGGTGCCTCCTTCCCCAATAATTATAGTTGTTTCTCCTATGATACATTGCAGGATCAAGGTTTTCAGAAATAAAATGACCGCCATCTTGTTTTTCTTTCAATGCGAGAGATATTTGAGCTATATCCAAGGTTATGGGGAAATAAAACGCAGTAAAAAGCTATTTGCAGGTCAAAAAACATACAAATTCCATCAGAGTAGTGGGATGGCTAGAAAGCACTGAGTGAAATTTGGGAGCTGGAGGGGGTTCAGGGAACAAGTTATGAACAGAAAGCTGTGTCACAGAAGCAGAGTGTGCTCTGGGGTGAACGGGAGAGGGCGAGGTTGTCAGAGGAGTGGGGGGGCTGGCACAGATGAGGGTGGCATTTTTTTCCTGTTGTTTGCTTCTCCAAGGTTACAAAGGGGCTGGATAATTGTGACTTAATTACCTTCGTGGTCTCCCATTCATGCAATAACTAGGACAGACTCTGCTTAGCTTCAAAGTGAGCTAGGCGCCAACCTCGTCAGGCCATGTTGTGTAATAAATGAGCCAAACTTACAAGGCCTTTTAGAGGAAGGGACTAACCCTTTCTTGCTTTGAAGCTAAGCTTGGTCAGTCCTGCTTTGAAGCTAAGCAGGGTCAGTCCTGGTTACTGCATGGATCGGCGACTGAACGGACATCTGAATTATTTACTTTTTTTAAACTGTGCTACTGTCAGTCCTTGATGGTTTTGCACTCAGAGACAATGTTTTGCCTTTTTGCTGAATTGCATTCTGGTATTTGTAGTCTCCCAGTGAATAATACAAAATAAAAAAAATAACATGTATTTTACAGCTACAGTGGCTTTCCCTTCTCTGTATTAACTGGGACAAATGCTGCTTAGCTTCAAAGGGAGGAAGGGGTCAGCCCACTAAGCCCATGTTGCCTAATATATGTTCACCACCTTCCCCTTTAGAAGAACATTTAGAGAACTATGGCCTAAGGCAGCTGGATCCTTCCTCGCTTTAAAACTAAGCTGGGTCAGTCCCGGTTACTGCATGGATGGCAGACAGTCCACAGTCCTGAATGCTGTGTGTTTTCTTAGTTGTACATATCTCAGAAAACACGGCATCCACATTGTTATAAAACAGAAACAATGAAATCTTAAAAAAACACATTTATGCTGAACACTGCTATCAGATAACCCTTGCCTTAAGGAGTTCGAGACACAGCACATAACCATTATGCTACAATGATGTTAGTGTTTGGATTTTCACAAGTTTCATACCTAGCCTTTTATCATTGAACATATTAAATTATAGGCTAAGTATGAAATATATGCCCCATGCAACAGCAAGCCATTTTGGCCTATTTGTTTAATGCTGGGCACTTAACTCTGGCAGACTACGTTTCAAGGCTGTATGTTTTTTTTTGTTTAATTTAATTTAATTAAATGAAAAGCAACGCAAGTGGGATGTGGGGAGGTTTGTTGCAGTACAGTACTGAGAACTTATTTAGTATGAGGGCATTTATACATGGCTGCAATGTCAGCCACGTCCAAACATCCCTTGTGCCAAAATGACGGTGCTGTAATGGCTTTCACGCTGAAAAAGGCATGCCAAAATTGGGGCTATGGCAGAATGTGAGTGGCTTATCGGCCCCGGGCCAGAATGGTGGTGCCGAAAAGTGGTATACCACTTGAAGAATGCTGGTTAACCTAAGTGTGTGCTCCATGGCAAATAATTGAATCTCACTGCTCATTGCCTAAAAATATTGTGAGTTCTCAAAGCCTGCAATCCGAAGGCCATAGCTAGTGGTCTGGAAGTATTTTAAAATGGACAGTGGACACTTCCAAAGGGGCCATGCCCACTGACCATGGCCGAAGACCATACTAGCGGTCTGGAAGCATTCTAAATTCTATGGAATAAAAAAAAACTTGAAATTCAAGGAAAACACTTTTGTTGCAGGGTCGTTAAGGTGAGCAATAATTTGTAAGAAAACCTTTGGAATTCAAGGAAAAAAACCTTTAGTTGTAGGGATGTTAAGCTGAGAACCTAATGCAACAAAACCCCTGAAATTCAGCTAAAGCCACCTTAACTTCACACACCCTCTTGCGCAGACTATGACCACAATGATGAAATCAAAGATCACATCACTGATGACATCACTAATTACATTACAACAGTAACTGGCCTTAAGCATGGCATTAAGCAATGGTCAGTGTGCAAGGCCAAATATATGTTTAGCACCTGAATGGGTACTAAGCATAGCCTTCAGTTATGGACAGTGGTCACAACTTTCATCCATGTGCACTGAATATTTTAAAACACTAACAAGCTACCAACCATAGATGTTGGCCTTTAGCAGTGGATGCAGCTTTCAACAGTGTCCACTGTATATTATTTACACTGAACAGGTACTAGCCATGGACCTTATCACAATACTGGCAATCTTTGACTGTGCCCACTATATATTCTAACATGTAAATGGGCCACTGACCAAGGCCTTTGACCTCGATCAGTGTGTACATCTTTTGGCCATTCCTACTGTGTATTACACAACACTAACCAGCCACTAGCTATGGCCTTCGACCGTGCCCACTGTAATATTATATACACTAACCAGGCGCTAGCCATGGTTTTCAACACAATACTAGCTAGAGGACACAACCTTTGGTGTGCCGACTGTATATTCTGACATATTAATGGGCATTAGCTATGGGCTTTAGCCATGCACATTGGTATTTTTTTAACACTAACCAACAACAAGCTATGGCTGTTGGTGCTGGTCAGTGAACCCAACCTTTGTCATAGCCAAGCCCATGGCCTAAATTGTTATTAAAGTGATCAACGTTTTTATGAGCTAATTTATAAATGATGTTATGTCTAATTCCACTATTGATGTAATCAGTTATATACAATGCAATTTATGTTGTCACCAGTGATGTGATTTGTAATGGCATCAGTGTTCCCATACAACATGTAATTAGTGATGTCATCAGTGATGTGATCTGTGATGTCATCATTGTGGTCATAGTCTGTGCAACACGGTGCACAAAGTTAAGTGGCTTTAGCTGAATTTCAGGGTTTTTGTTGCATTAAGTTCTCACCTTAACATCCCTGCAACTAAAAATGTGTCCTTGAATTTCAAAGGTTTTGTTACAATGTATTGCTTGACTTAATGTCCCTGAATATATATATATATATATATATATATATATATATATATATATATATATATATATATATATATATATATATATATATATATATATATATATATATATATATATATATATCGAGAAAAGAAAAACAAAAAAGAAAAAGCTAATCCAAGCTTTTCAGGCGGCACTCTTCTCCCACAATAGAAATGCACCAGACGCAAAAGAGGATCTCCGTCATACGTCCTTTATTTTGCTTTAGAAACACGGTGGACAGGCAGTTTCGGGAGAGAATATATGAATTACTTATATCAGAATACTTAATGCCAGATGTTTCCTGCATTGTCTATTATTTCTCAGTTTTCATCTCTTAGAGTATTTATGCATCCGCTGCTCTCTTCAGATTCAAGTGAAATATTATATTGATCCTCTAATTTGTGTAGTTGAAATCCAATCTTATGTTTACATGATCATTGGGAAATTAGTTACAACTATACTTTGTTTTGTGTTACATTGTAACTCCTAGGCAGGAATAGAATTCATGATCCGAGTTGAGATATTCTGTTTTGCATTATAACTCAAAGGAAATAATGTAGTTCATGATCTGAGTTGAGCCCAACCATTGTGCTGTGAAAGTAGAACATTAGTTTGATCTGTTGTCATGAGATGTTTTAGTGATCACCTCCTCTCTTAATGTGTTCAATTCTACTGATGTTCACGCTGTGCTTTCATAGAAAGCTGCTATTAAAGTTCACATTAGTTCAACTCTAGTACTTCAATTATTGAATCAAGAATTTTTAGAATGTTTAGATATTATCTGTTTTTTCACCCTATATAGGTGGTGCACATCTTCTCACCTGATCCAGGTGCATAAACCGTTATAGTGAATATATCAAACACAGATATAGGGGTATGCCTAATTTCGCACAATTAAACTACATGGCCTTCTAGTCAGCTGAAGACGGAATAGATCCGAAATGCAATGGCATACAATAACAGTGACACTCGATATATGGATGCACTTTTGCCTTTTCATGCAAAAAAAAAATGATAATATCTGAAAATTCTAAAAAATCTTGATTCGATAACTGATGTACTAGAGTCAAACTAATGTGAACTTCAATATCATCTTTCTATGAAAGTACGGTGTGAGCATGCCTTGGACTAGATTACCTTCTAGCTCCATTTCTTCTATGAATGTATGCAACCTTGTGCAAAGGCCCTAAGGTATGCTTCGATTACTTTAACTACATATGAGAATAACCTACCTGATATATAGTGGTGCCTATCCTAATCCTCCTCAATTCAATTCTAATGATCCCACAAAATCGTAATGTTTCCATGTTGTCTTCCTTGTGTTTTGAAACCTAATGCACAGCCAGTGGTTGTCTTACATTTTTGATTCATATTGATCTTAAATGCTCATAGATGTGCGTCTTCAATTGTCTAATCATACTTCCAATGTACACCTTATTGCAGATAAAAAGTAATTCAATTTACCAAAAATGTACTCTTAAAATTCATTGATAGTTCAATTTGTATACTTCCATTTTGTCTGTTCTGGAATATTAGCCTATTGTTAACAAATGTGCAAAAGTTGCACATGCCACACTTAAACATCTAGGTGGTTGTGGTAACCATGATCCTTGTTCCTCACGGTATTGTTTCATTGTACAATGTTGGCTTTGTGCTAACATTTTCACAATAGTTTGGGCTGTAGTAAATACAAGAGATGGTTTTGCATCAATTAATTGATGGAGCTCATTGTCCAATAAAAGAGTCTTCCAGTGTTTATTCAAAATGTTATAAATTTGCCACTTTACTAATTGTATCTTTTAATAAAAATACTTATGTCTGTCATACTTTGATCTCTTTTCAAGGTGTTAATACATACGTTCTCATAATTTTTAGTATGTTTCTTTCTGCATTGTTATTGTCTCTTTCTATGCAACCGCTCGCAATAAGGATGTGTCTCAATGCTGTACATCGTTCTTTGAATACGTTTTGCACACTACAATTTTGTCTATGTATAAAAGACATACTGGGCCAAAATATAGACATTTCTCAGTCGACTTGTATACATGGCTCAGAGAGATGTGAAATGGAGAATATGGACGTGTGTGAAGAGCATGAATATATTGCCTGCATGTTCAGATTATCTAGAATGGTAGGGGAAAGGCATGAAGGGGCAAGAAAGTTAGGTACTGGGGTGATAACATGTCAATCGTTTGAACTGATGTGTTTCAATATTGAAATGTAACACATTTTTAATTTTATTAAAGATATGTTGACATGTGTAGCAGGCCAATATTGTACTATCCATATTTTGACATCGAGCTCTTTCGATATACATCAAAAGACACACATGTTGTGTCAACTTGTGTAGCTTCATTATCTGTTACTGTCTGGCTATTGGCATGTGGATTTTTTGATGTAACCAAAACACATTCAACATATGTGCATATTGAATGGGATTGAAATGGATTCCATTTGCTTTGTATTGCAGATAGCAAGGGGTAGAGTAAGGTAATTTGTTATTCCTATCCATGCCCCATTCTGTCTTGAAAAATATTCAAAATGACACGTTTCATTAACAACATAGTAAAGGATTTTAACATGGTTGTACCTGCTTTGCATGCATGTTTTAAAGAATCTGGACTTTTTAAATTAACTCTGTTATATGTTTCAATTTAATTTCCCTGGTCAAATGATCTGCTTCCCTGTGTGGTTTGCTTTGCATTGAAGCATACACACAACATATACACAGGAGGGATAGATGAACTGCCATTGGAATAGACCTAATATTTTGCTCCAACATTGACTGCTAGAAGACTTAATTTTCTCTCTTCCTCATTTTTCCATAGGTGAATATGTGGTAATGATGACCCACTTCCATTTGAAACGCAAGATTGGCTACTTTGTCATTCAGACCTACCTTCCGTGCATCATGACAGTGATTTTGTCCCAAGTCTCCTTCTGGCTCAACAGAGAATCTGTTCCAGCAAGAACTGTATTCGGTAAGCATGATATAGTGCATTAAATTCGCACATGTATTGCTGATTTCCATAAGTAGTGCATAGTATCTATCTCCATCAGTGAATAAAACCACATATGGTTCTTAGTACATGGAATAATGCGTGCTCTTGATCACCAACTTCATTTAACAAGCTAAGAGCAGCATTCATATTTTAGTTCTGCATCCAGCCTGTAGCCACTAGACCACTGCTCCATCATGGATGAGTTAATACACTGTTTCACTATTGTTTTAATGATTGAAATGTTTTCAAAAAAGAATATTTTAAATATATACACACCTATGGCTTATTTCGGGGCACTGAAATCATAGGTGGGCTTTGAATACCACCACCATGGAGCTTTATAGATGGTGGTGTAGGTCATCAAAATGAATCAATAGACATTAACACAACAGATAAAACTGTGACTTTCTTATCAGAAAATGCACCTATGAATGGAAGCCCAGTGCCTGAGCCCAGTTTTGACAATGAAATCCTTGTTCCCTCCCCTGCCTTCCTCCCCCCAAGGCCTATCATGTATTCAGCAGGGTACACCCCGACCACCCCTGGACTTCCCACCGTCCCTCAGGATCCCAACTCTAAAACATTCACCTACACACACGAGCACCCCACACACATACATGCACACGTCCACAAACACGTGCATACACCCTTCACCAAACCCCCTCCTTACCTCTCTGGCTGCCACCTCCTGATCCATCACTGTATGTGTAGTAACTGCGCAAGCAGTGTTCTCTGCCAGGCTGCCATTCGTGGAAGGCGTCCTGTCAGAGAAATGTAGACAGTGAAAATGGGCTCATCGTAAATAAACAGGAGCTCAGATTGCTTGGAAGTGATGGAGGAATTGTTTCTGTTAATAGATGAGCGACATGGTTTTTAAAGATTGTATGTCATAAACTAGATGTATTAAAATACCCATATGCATTGTGGTGCAAGGACAGGAACCTGTGTTAGGTGCAAGAAAGAATATTACGTCATTGTCAAAGTGAGTGACTAAATAAGTGAACACATTTGCATGGGTCACTTTAGCCAGAACCCGCCTATAAACAAACAGTCATGGACATACCGATGCATTGACCTATTTGCACATTCTCAGGGCAGGGCCAGACAATAGAAACATTATACATAAACATGTGGCCTTAGTGTCAGCCACTGCAGTCATTGCTGGGAAATGTAGTTTCAAAAATGCATAAAGCCCCTATGAACATGGAAGTGCTCGCTTGCAAGATCAGTGTATAATTTTATCTCATCTAATGTGAATGTTCAAAAATATTTTGCGACTCAACAGATGAGGGGACTCTACTGCGCATAGCATTAGGTAAGCTATTAGATTATCAACTGTACCCACAAGGTCATCTTTCTGCCAAGGTGCTCTGCTCTGGACAAAAGCCACGGGAATAGACGATCTCTTCATCTTTCGGCTGATATAAGAACCACAGCACTGCTTTACAAAGACTGGAGCTGTGCTTACTTTTAAATATGTCTGCTATTGCAATTGTAATGCCTAGTTTTAGGTTGGAATCGCAGCAATACTCTTAACTAGCCATCATTCATGTTCCACTGTCAGATCCACTTACCTTTCTTTTATGCTGGCTATGATATGGTCTGAAGCTTTTCTTGGTTTGTAATTTATTGCGTTTGTTGCTGTTTTTGTGTGTGTGTTGTTTGTTTAAATAATTTGTACTGCGCCTTGATACTGCTCAGCCTTTGATACGCTGTGCGTTATACATGCATGTTACTACTAATACCTCTAAATCTATTCAAGTTATGCTCTGTGCCTGTTTTAAATTAGTACAGTTCATAAATATGCACAGCCTCCCCAAAATAGTTACAAGATATCTGTGTAGAAAAGATGTAAGCGTGCAAGTGCTTTCTCCATGTCCATTCACATAACTGTTGAACGTGTTTGTTCCAATACATACGTGTGCATTTGAACGTTTAAAATGGAGCTTTCAACTCTTTTGCCTACTCATTGGCCTGTGATTTCCAACCACAGGTGCTCAAAATGAAGGTTCTGTGTGCCTGGGTAACATGGCCGTTACGTAGCTACATAATGGGCGTCATCGATATCGGTGCTATCAAGCAATGTTCCCTCTAATTATTTTTCTCTTTGTGCGTAACCGGTTGGCTGTTGTGCGCACATTATTTTCCATGTGCGCAACTGACTAATGAGGTAATCCAGTTGGTGAGCTACCGTCGCAGAAGAGTGTTTGCAAAGGAATTTCTTTAGGAAATTCTTTAAAAATCTTACAATACTTTTTCCAAACACATGGGCTAAAATAAAATGCATCATATGTGATTATACAGAAAACTATACAGAAAACTCATCAACCAGTCCAAGACTTCAGTATCTGCCACAGTACCTTGCAAATGAACTTTTGCTGAGAGAAAAATGTTGGCCTCATTACGAGTTTGGCAGTAAGTGGTAAAGTTGCTGGTAACTCCATTGTCGCCAACTTTACCACTATGCCAAATTACAATTTTGGGCCTGGAGTGGAAGATTTGCCTCCAGGAAAATCCTGGAGGTAAATCCTCCAACTCAATGCTGAAATCGTAAGAATTTCCGCTGCAGTAATCCCGGCAAAAAGCCACATTTATTCCAATGGATTCAATATGGACTCAATATGAATGGGGAATTACACCACCACCACCAGGTGTAATCTGGTGGAAATTCCTCTGGATCAAGTGGTAGTGACAGTAATTAGTTTGGGCGGTATTCTGGCGGATTTACACCGGGATCCTGCTCCAATACTTAATGAGGCCGTGTATGTTTTATCCCACTGGAAAATCACTAATTTGTATTACAATACACAAATATCTCTTAGTTGTGTTCCCAGATATCACGCACAAACAATATTTATTCTTGAAGAAAAGTTTCTTTGTATTCTGATTTTTCAAAAAAAGGGAATTTTATTCTTGATGCGATAATCTCGTGGTCAACCGACCCGTGTTTTGACCCAAGGGGTCTTTATCAAGGCTGGTGCGTTATTGTTCCTTGACCGTTAGGTAGGTTGGCTATTGGTGGTGGCTTGGGTAGATGGGTTCCACTCCTTGAATAGGCTGGCTTGTCAGCCTGTTACTGCTGCGAACAACGACTCTGGTGGTGGCCCTCAAATATCTCTTGTCATAACTCGTGTGGCTGTCAAGAAACTCACCGAGAATACATTTGCCAATGGATTAATGGCAATGAAAAGCAATGTGTCAAAAACATGCTAAAGGAGTTCAGGTGCCACTTTAATGAAGTAATTCAAGGGCCAGGAGAACATGCTTCTAATAATTTGTGTACGGATGATAATTGCATCAGAATAACTGCACCTTAGAATATGATGATCCAAAATTCCTCTGCCTCTGCTTACTATCCACATTACGTTCTCCTGTGGGTAGTGATAACACCAGCCTTAGAAATAAGAGACATATGCACCATGCATTGTTACTCCCTAATAAAGGAGAATATTCCTAACAAAAACGAGAAACAATGAACATATCATTGCTTCAACCCACAAAGCTCTACTGATATTTTTCCCGATGCCCAAACTCAAAGGGAATTCTATGGGGAAAGAACATCTTTTAATAAGCAGAAAGTATCCCTATTGGCAAAGTTAATTACTTTTTTACTCCCTGAAAAATCATTTGACTCCAAGTAGGGAGCAAAATCTGATTATAGCCCTGCTTGTCCCCCTGACATAGGGAGTGAAATGACAGGGCACATAATAAAGTGTATAGTTTTACCCACCCTTGCACACCACAGCCTAGATTAAATTAAACAAGAGCTTTTGCGAGGTTTATAATGGAGCCCTGTTGAAGAAAATCCCACATATATGCCATTTTCTTTTCAAATTTAATTTGTTTGATTTAATGCAAAAAGAACAGATACAACATTCTTGGAATTAGTATTGAGTTACAACCATTTAGCAAAAGAAAAAAGAGGATTATGTCTATGTAACATAAAACTACACCCTTTAAGTTAATTGCATCAATACATCTGAGATACAAATGATTTAGTGCCTTCTTCTACAACTATGGATCCTTCCTCTGTAATTCTTTGTGATCAGTTAAATAAGATGCAGGGAGATGCTGAGACTGCACACACAGAACACATGGTTATACTGAAAAGCCCTCAGCGGTGTAGCATACAAAGAAAAAGAAGCTGCTGTTGTCCAGATTGGTACTAGAATTTCCTATCCTTTAGCAAACAGGCAACATATTTCCTTCAGTGTACTGCTGAAAGGTCTGACTTGGTCTTTGAAATGTGCTGCTTTGTTCATCACCTGCAAGGAGTGATGCTTCCACCCATACCCTTCCCCGGCCCCCTGTACTTGCCTCCAATACTAGTTGATAGAGCACTGTAAAAAGTGAGGGATTGCACAGTAAAAACTCACTGGGATATTTGCAGACCCACAATACTTTGCAAGCAAGGTATATTTAAATGCCTCAACATATGATGTACATTTTAGGAATGTCATGACTCTGCATGTACACAATTCGTTTACAGTGCATACAAGATTTTTTGCAACATACCCCACCCTTATATCATTGTGTAGGATTACAAAAGTGCTCAGTGAAACTCTTTTTCTATAGAAGCGAATTACCATATAATGTGTGAAGGTCCATACCCAAAGGAACTCTGAACACTTGGAAATGATGCAGATTGTGTGAAAAGCATTCTCCTGTCTGAATATCCAAGTGCCCTTGTACTACAGACAAGTAATCCCAGGCATAGTCCATACCCATTATCCCTTGTAGGCTAAATAAATGATATTGCAATGTTGCTCTCTACTTATAGGGTAATGTTAATAATGCTAAAGTAGGAGACGCTGAACATCACATTTGTCTTTTCAAATTCTTTAGAGGGAAATTAATATTTGAGTTACATAATGCGGTAACTTACAATTGGGCCGCTTCAAAGCACTTGCGTGACATATGTACAAAGAAGAGGAAGTACAGGGTTTGGTTAGACAACCAAGTATCTTGCTTATTTACAGTCAGTATCCGATATTTGAGCTGGTAGTTAGATTATATAGTGTGGGTGACGCTTTTGGTAAGGAAAAATGACTGGCGCATGAACGTTATTCATGTTACAACAAACATAAAACAAGTGCATGTAGGTACACGTCTGGAAACCTTTCATAGAGCCAAGAGAGTAAGAGTCAAGGTTGTCTGGTAGTATCATAATGTATTCTCTGGCATAAGTTAGAGTCATAATGTGAAAATGTGGTAGAGTCAAGTTTAGGAGTCATGGGTGGGAGGGAACATTTTTGGTTAATGTGTGCAGGCATATCTTGGTTAGATTCTTCTGTTCATGGAGCCAGTTTTTCATATAAGTTTTAACTTCTTGTGTTGTATTTTACTGTTAGGGATTTGAGGTATATAGTAGTGTAATGCATATTTGCAGAATATCAAGAATAGTTGCTTATTCTAAGAGAAAGAACATTTTAGTTAATTGCTGTGTCTTGTGTCTTATTGCATCTTCTTGAATAGTTGAGAATTTTCTGTGTGCACTGCTAAAAATCTTCTGAGCGGCACCCAGAAGGAAGCTGGGCAAGCGTACATGCGCACAGCTTAGAGGGAACATTGCTATCAAGTCGTCCTGCTAGTGCATAGACGATGTCTGATATTTACTCTTGGCGCTCAAACAGCAGGCAGAGGCAATGGGATGAAAAGAACATGTGATGTCTGTGTTGCCATTGATGATGTAGGCGTGTCTGTGTGGACGAGAACACGAATGGCATATTCATGTTGATTAATTGGTCTCATCAGAAAGCTGTGCTCCGGGTTGATCAGGAAGGTGCAAGGTTGAGGCTGCACATTATTTTCTTTGAACACGTTACAATGTTTTTGATTTGTGGAGGATTGTGCGTGGCTAATCTCTACTAACACGTGTTTATTCTCTACTAACGCGTGTTTCCATTCATCCCACGTGTTCCATCCTTGCCAATCAATTTTAATGCACATATACTCTTCTGTTCACTAGAAAAGCATTTTTCATGTCGCTCTGTTCTCTACAGAGGGGAAGTCATTAGTGAAAACAAGAAAAACACATCCTTTCCCCTCAATAACTGTTTGCAGACGGGACCATTTTATCTATTAAACATTCCGTATGAAAACATATTTCGTTTTCTTTCTTTAACTCGTAAAATGTTACAGATGTCTAGACCAAAGTTGAAGTTTCTGTCTTCACTAAGTTCTCAATTCGAATCCAGAAGAGTGTTGTAGATAGAACGTGACAGACTGATTTAGTGTCGACTTCCTAAAACAGCACGGGAAGCATTGTCAGTATGGCGTCCAATTTTCTGTGGCTCCAAACATTCTGCAGGAGAACGTGCTGGGTAGCACGACTCAAATGCCCCTGTGGTACCGGCCCTGGGAAGCCTGCACCACCCGGCCCTGTTTCTACAATTGTTTCTACTTTTTGTTAGACGGCCCCAGAGGTGTTGCTAGGTCTGGAAAAGATCAGAGGCTAAGCTGATGTAGGGACTGTCGGGACTCGGTCGGAGCTAGCTAGCATTTTTGTAGTAGTCAATGAGCTTCTATCCGGGGCTACAACTAAAAGACCCAGGCATATACCCGCCCCCCCCCCACCCGGGCCCTCCAGCAATGCCTCTGGACTCCCCACAACCCACTGTGATTCACTGCCGGTTCGACGCTGTGTTCTCAATGGTTCCATAATGCTCTTGCCAGCATGAGGCTCTCCTCATACCATCAAAAGCGATCATTCTTTGTGAAAGGTAATGCATGACACATTGGCAGCACTGGCTCTTCTTCCAATCTGTTGGACTGACCCAGTTTTCTGCACTTGCTGTTCTTCAATATATGCACAGCTGCCTGTGGACTCCATGCACTTTTGTTTACATCTTGCTGACGGAGGTAATGATATGATAGGTTATTTATAAGGAGCTTAATACCCCGAGGTTTCTACGCGTGGACCCTGTCGAACATGTGGTGTTCCGTGTCATCTTCCTTCCAAGGCGAGCATGTTGCCCCTCTACTATCCTCCCAGGACGAGGTTGCACGAGGCAAAACAAGTGTATGGGTTCCATGGGATGTGAATTGCAGGACTTGATGTCTGTTGAACTGGATTTTGAGTTAGTGTTCTGTGTGATTATAACTTTTGAGAGGCAGGAGCAGCAGCTATAAGAAATACAGACACAGGCGTGTGCTAGGAGGAGGGCAGGTGAAGGAAATGAAGGCGCACAATGTATGGCGTGGTTTCACTTGAACATTATGGACATATGCTGTAACGTGGGTAAACAGAGTAGGATTTTGTCGGTAAGAGCTGACAAAATCCAGTGTAACCTTTGTATCTTTGGTGGAATGAGTGAGAGGTGTGTTACTAGTCAAGCGGTGTTCAGGGGAGATTTTAGCAAGATCTTGATGTGCTGGGAGAACAAAGAGGAAGCAAGAAGCTGGGATACTGTGAGAAGCATTGAGTACATTGTTGCAGCTGAATGGGGAAGACATGATGGATGGATACCATTGCGACAGTGCAACATGTAGCCTGTGCCTGGATACCACCAGTGATAAGATGCAGGGGCCCAGTGACTGAATGCCTCATTTGAGGTTAGGAATTTCCTAAATGCATTTTGATACACTATCATTCATGATGTTCACCTTAGATCAGGTCACTCATCATTTCTCCTTCTCAATATAGGATCTGCTCCTGCATCAGTAACTTTCTTCAAAGAATTAATTTCTTTCCCTCAGGACCACATGCCCTGGCAGCTCTCCCATTTCAAATCCCAAATCGCTTCTACTAATCCGCGCAGAATTAGGGCCTCCACCAAACCGGTTCCATGACGGCCATCCCCTTCACAACCAAAACACCAACTGCTTATCTCCGACTACCTACCTCTGATCTCCCCTAATATATGGTTGCACAAGACCAATAACTTAAAATTCAAACAATGAAATACAGCAGTTCTGCATTCAAATGAAAGAACGACAAGACTGTGTATCTATTGTGTTTTGCTTATATTCCTTAGTAACACACCTGTGTGCCAATTTTTCTGTGTGATTTATTATTTCGTATAAGAACATGTTGGGATATAAATTCGGCAATGAAAAAAATTCTAAAGCTGTGGTCCTTAAATTTCCGTGGACGATCCCGAGATGTACACAGTTCGTTTGCACAAGGGATGCTTTGTTTAACCGCCCGATTATAATATTCGACTGCAACAACACAAGAGTACAATTAAAATAGAAACATATGTTTGTCTTTTTTTTCTGTTTGAAGATGTAATGGAAGTGATTATCGGTGGGTACATTTCTTCACTGATCGAAACGTGCATCGTTGCGTTCCCCGCCCCAGTAATAAGGAAATACACCGTTTTAAGCGCCACTTCGGAAATACACCGTTTTAAGCGCCACTTCGGCGTTGACCACTTTATATTCAGGACGGAACCTATGCACTCGCGCACGTGGCTCTGCAGATATCCCAGAGAGCTCATTTGCAGGTACTGGAGAAGCATCTAGAATGCACCCTCCGAGCCCTTCTGCGCAGAAGACCCGAATTGTGCCGCGGGGTTTACTGATCAGCGGCGAGAAAGTAATTTGTCATAACTTGATGCCCGGTGGAGAGTCTGCCCCTTGGGAGCACGGAGCGTGTCCCCAGGCAGCAGCCGCATTTCTGATATCTTAATATATTCCTCATTATCTGACGGTTCAGGACACTGCGCATTTCCACCAACATTCCGCACCGTGGAAACACTGCAGTGGATTTAATACCTACAGTTGCCACGGTAACCATCCAACATGTGACGTGCCGAACATTCCCAAACTGCAAGTGACGATCTGTAAACAATGAACTGAATATAGCAGAAGAGGGGCAGAATCCAAACCTGGCTGACCGCCATGGTTTTGCCTGGAGGTATATAGAAAATCGGGGGAAAAATAGACGGTTCTTGAATTAACTTATTTTTTTTATGAGCCTGCCAAGCATTTACATCAAAATTCAAACATCAGTGAGATAAAAACATACATTTAAGCGATGCGTATTGAAGATCACTTTATCGCCGCCGTCCATCCTTCCTTCCTTCCTTCCTTCCTTCCTTCCTTCCTTCCTTCCTTCCTTCCTTCCTTCCTTCCTTCCTTCCTTCCTTCCTTCCTTCCTTCCTTCCTTCCTTCCTTCCTTCCTTCCTTCCTTCCTTCCTTCCTTCCTTCCTTCCTTCCTTCCTTCCTTCCTTCCTTCCTTCCTTCCTTCCTTCCTTCCTTCCTTCCTTCCTTCCCGCCTTCCCTCCTTTTCCTTTTCCCTCCCTCCAGGCCTCTCTCCCTCCCTCCCTCTCCCCTTCCTCCATCCCATCCGTCCTTCCTTTTCTCTTAACCCCCTTCCTCCTTTCCTATCCTTTCTACACTTTCTAACCTTCTTAACTTCCCTTCCATGTTTAGCTATGCGTTCTCGCTTTTGTAGCCTTCTTTCCTGTTCATTCTAACCTTCCTATCCTTCCTTCTTTCCAATCCGTCATAGCCCTCAGTTCTCCCTTTCTTCATATCCTCAAAGACGTCAACTCTTCATTCCTTCCTACCCTTCAGTCCTTGAGCACTTGAATCCCTCTCCCCTCGTCCCCTTCCTCCATCTTTCCTGCCGTTCTCTGTCTTCTATCTGCATAACTTGTCTCACTCTGCTCATTACAAACTTCTTCTTCCTCAATAGTTTACCCCCGCATATGACTTCATTTTACACTGCCATATGTTTACTGCATTGCTAGTTTTTTGTTTCCCTAGCTTCTTTAGTTCCTTCTATCTTGCTACCCAAAATCCCAAACTCAATATATTCACCATATCAATATATACATCCATATCCTTTCTCCCTTACGGCAGCCCCTTTCCCTCTACATATGTCTTCTTTCCCACATTCAGAACCTCGCTCTCATTCACTCCGTCCTATATCTTATGAACCATTCCAAATCATTTTCTCCTTTACCCGCTTTCATTGTTTTATTTTTCTTCACAATCTGACCTTTTGACAACTTTCACCTTCATCTGTTTCGATTGGTTCTTGTAGTCCTCTAATTGCAGTGTTACTGAGGGATACCTACGATAACTTAAAAAGAAATGCAGAATCCCTCTGGAAAAGCCTCCCTTCAGCAGCCAACAAGGATAACTTTGTACTAACTTCTCTCAACTACAAAACAGCTATTGTCCAAGCCAAAAAATATAATTGCAATGAGCCTCATTACAAGTTTGCCGGTCCGGTAACAACGGTACCAGTAAGCTTGCCGGTACCGTTGTCACTGGACCAGCAAACTATGAGTTCTGCTTGCGGGTGCCTTCCCGCCAGGTCTGACCTGGTGGGGGTACTGGCACCCACGTTCAGACACTGCCACTAGCACTGGCACCATTCTGAATAGTGCCAGTGATACAGGCCTCCCCATTCCCATTGAGCCCGATGGGGAGTAAAAGTTTCCGGCCCCTGGCAATGGGGAAATACAGGGTCCGCCAGCGTTGTAAAGGCCCTGTATTTCCCGATTGCCAGGGGCCAGAAAAATGTGCAAGTTTGGTGGCACCCTGCTGGCTTTACCGGCAAGGCTACCGCCAAACTTGTAATGCGGCCCAATGACCGCATCACCAAAGCAAAATCTAGCACCAAGGAACTCTTCAAAATACTCAAAGAGCTAGAATCTCCTGCCCCACCACCCGACACTTGCACCAAAGATATCTCTTGGTGCTCTAATAACCAGAAGGCACTGCAAGATAAAATCCCAATGATCCAAAGTAAAACAGAATAAAAAAAACTCAACATTACCAATACAGCATCCACTTCTACTCCGCCCACACCAGGTGCAGATACCTGGAGCCAATTCAATTTCTCCCCCTCTCCATTAAAGAGGGTGAGGACATTATTTTAAAATGAAAACCCTCCAAATGCCAGGGATACATTTGTCCTCCCCCTATCATTAAAGAGGCAGTCAAGGAATGTGCTCCCTTCATCACATCCTTTATTAACGCATCATTCAATTCCAGCATGGTACCCAAGAACCTAAAGGATGCCTAGGTACTCCCACTACAAAAATAACCAACCCTAGGCCCAAATAACCACTCAATTACAGACACATTACCACAATACCCTTTCTTTTAAAAATATTGGATCGAGCAGCATATTTGCAGATTCAACAACATATAGAATCTAACAACCTTCTTGGTCTCAGACAATCAGGGTTCAGACCCAGACACAGGACTGAAACAGCTCTGATCGACCTTAAGACTCAAATCCAAGCCCTTAAAGATAAAGGCAAACTTGCTCTTCTCCTCCTTCTAGATCTGTCGGCCGCGTTCGACTTAGTAAACCACAAAACCCTCTGCAACCATCTAACGTCCGCTGCACACTTCTCGGACAAAGCCAACTCCTGGATCCAGTCCTTTCTAAACAACAGATCTATGAGGGTCTTTGCACCATCATCCTATGCAGAACCATCACCTGTCATCTGTAGAATCCCCCAAGGATCTTATGTGTCCACTACACTATATAATGTGTTCACAAAGCCTCTATTTGATGACCTTGACTATTTGGGTGTCACTTATACCACTTACGCTGATGACACCCAAATACTCATCCCCATCACTGGAGACTATGCTACGGATAGCAAACACTAAACAACATCTACATTATCATACAAGCCTGAATGGCTAAGCATGGACTCTTTCTCAATGATGACGAGACAGAGCTGCTCATCCTAGGAACCCCAGCAAACCTCAACAAATTAGATGAACAATTTTCCTCATTCATTATTGACGGAAATACAATCAAAATCTCTAAGGATGTAAAAACCCTAGATATCTACACCGACAGAGCCCTCATTTCAACTTGACAAATCAATGCAATTGCCTACTCGTTAGCCTATACCTGCAGACCGTTCATCACTAATGCAAACTGCATCACATTAGCCAGAGCCCTAGTCATGTAAAAACTCGACTGTTGTAAAGCACTATATTTTGGAACCAATCGACGGAACCTGAACAAGATGCAAATCATACAAAATAATGCCATCAGGTCAGCACTAAACTTTCCAAGATCACAACACATCTCTGAAATCAGATGTAACCTTAACTGGCTATCTGTCAAGCAAAGAATCACACTGAAAACATCGTCACTTACACCCAAGTGACTCGTGAATCTGGCACCCAAATATCCAACTAATAGTCTTTTACGTACATACCAATTCACCACACTAGAACTGCTCAGACTCATTGCCTCAAAATCCCCAAGTTCAAACTACAAAGAGCAAGAGGGATTAGCTTCCCGGTTTTAGCAGCCGAAAGCTGCAACACTATGCCTGTATCGTTAAGATCTGCACCTTCTTACCTGCTATTTAGGAAAAATGTAAAGCAGTTTCTTCATGTGCAAGAAAGTAATAGCTCTTTGTGACATTACCCACCTTCGACCACCTCACAATTGTATTTTATCTATTGTACTCTCAGCTCAGCATTTAACTGGACCCATTGTAAATATGCATGCAAGTTACCCCTTGCTTGCCGTTGTATGTGACTAAACTGTTCTGTACAACTCTGTAAATCTTAATATAATTGTATTCATCTGTGAAACATGTAAGACAAGTGCCCAGATGCCTCCGGGCTTTGTGCGCTCTACAAATAAACAAACAATTTTAAACTAATATCACATGGAAATACTAGCATTTGAGGGTGTCCGAAAACAAGATCCCAAAGTTTCATCATGGGAAGTTCAATGTTTGTGTAAGAATCTCAGCAGCCAGTGCTTTCCATAGACTGAAACTACAACTTCCATGGTGGTACTTTCATGAGGGCAATTACTGTGAGGGTGGTCAAAGGTATGATGCCTGGGAAGGTAAGGTTGCTTCTGCCATACCTAGAACATAATGATAGGCTCATACAATAATCTGAATTTTATTTAAGTTGGAAAGTAGCTTGGCTATGTTAATCACTTAATCCTTTTTCATATGTATTTTCAAGTTGGGTCTCAACAGAATACTCAATATACAAGAAACAAAGTTCAGCACCTTGTATGCTATAGAAGGGTTGGATGAATGCCTATGGGGTGTACGGGTGAAAGCACGCTCATGATAGATATTGTTGGCTAATGTTATCAGGATGGGGGTGTAACAAAACAAGGATGAGGGCCTAATATAAGAGTGCCCCGTGCCCAAGTCCAATCCCTATTCCCAATTCTATCAAAAAAAGTTACAGGGATAACGCCGACCATCTCCCTCCTGGAAGCCCTGCCCCCCGGCTGCCCTGATTGGCTGCTTCTGCCTCCTAATGTGGGTACCAGTGCAAGCCGGCAGGGGAAACCAGCAGCCCGCATGCAAGGCCTACACATAAGAACTTTGCCTGTCTGGGCTGACTCGACCTCAGCACTCCCTTCAAGAGAGGAGCTGCTTCCCCTCCATGTCCCCATCACGACCGGCCAGACCATTGTGTTTTGTCACCCACTCTACACTCAGGAGCCTCAGCTCCATTCAAAGATGTCCACTGACACTGACCTCCACCACGCCAACCATCAACTGTCCACCTTTCTCTGGGATGCCCTGCCCCTCTACTGACCTTGTCGGCCACTTCTGCCGCCTATTGTGGTTACCAGTATGATCATGCAGGTAAAGCCGGCGGCTCCCACACAAGGCCTACCCTAAGGCCATTGCCTGTCTGGGCCTGTCCAGGCGCGGACAGCATGGATGCCTCATCACCCTGCCTACTCCCATCCCACAGGTAAGTGATCACCAACTCCCTACTACCACCTATCACATCTTTTCTGCCCAGACTCCTACCTCTGTGTTCTTCCATACCACCCACCAAATTCCTCCCCCCACCACTACACCCCCTTGTGCAACACTGTAATGTACACCACCCTGCATCCACACATGCACACTCCCCACTTCCCACAGCCACCAGACCTAGCAGCCTTCATCTTATCCAGTTCCCATGCCTCAGCCTTACCAGACTCCACTGTCTTGCCAAACACACTCGCTTCCCCTAACCACCTCCCTCCCTTCCTTTCCCTCCTCAGTCAGAAAGATACACCTATGCAGGTCTACTTCCCCCAACTTCACTACTAGACCACCTATCCCCACCCCATCCACCACCAATGGTATAGTCCAAACCCTTCACCACTCCTCCTCCTGCCCCTCTACTCCACCTAACTGTGCTTAATAATGCTATATCTCTTATAGCACATGCCACTGACATCCACAGCCTCATCACTACTGACAATTTAGAGCTCCTTGCCATTACAGAAACCTGGCTTCATGCAGCCGCTGGTGCTTCCCTCCCCATCAGATCCACCCTGGATACTCAATCCTCCGCAGCAACTGACTAACCGACAAAGGAGAGGAGTAGCACTCATCTAGAAAGAGTCAATTCCAGTAGAACAATCACATCCATTGCTCCTCCCCAGTGTGGCCTTAACCCTGTGAAACTCTCACTTTCCCCTACAAGCACCATCAGCCTCAACATTATTTACCACCCTGCAAGGCCTACCCTCTCTTTCAAAGAGGATATCTTGCAGCTACTCACCACCAACCTGAAGCCTGGTTCCGAACTTCAATGACTCCTCTGACAGAGACACTTTATCCTTCACTGACACAAATGCCGCTGTTGGCTGCACACAGAGTATCCTTGTGCCTACCCACACACTTGGCTGCACACTTGACTGGCTCGTAGACGTCAACTGCAACACCTCTATCACTCGACCACACCCTGCCCTTGGTCAGACCACCAAATCATCTCCTTTTCCATCCCCACCACTAAACTCAGTACCAACACTTCCACTATACAACCCCACATACTATCATGCAGCACACGCAATCTCATCAAACACCACCGCCTCCCCAGGCTAACCGTTGACCCCATAACCATCTACCTGCATATGACCGACCCAGCAATGCTTGTGGATCTCTACAACACTGTCTCCCAAGCAATAAACTTGCCCCTTTAAAACAGCTGAAAGTTAAGCCTCATGCGCACAATAACTCTTGGGTCACTCCCCACTGCCAATATGTCTGCTCCAAAAAACACACCATTGCGGATGAATGCCACAAAACCCCAACTCAAATTAAAAAGGCACATTTCACCGCCATCTCCAAAGAATTCTAGCAAGGCATATTTAATACTCCAAAACTGCCATCTACAACAACAGAATATCTAAGGACAATTCTGATTTTTGTGAGCTCTTCGCCATCCTGTGTGAGCTTGAAACACCTTCCTTTCCTCCCCCTGAATGCGTCATATATGACGTGTGGTGTGACAAGATCCAAGGCACCCTCCTGGGTAAGATTATCATGCTCAAAAATAAAATCCCCAAAAAACAAGCCATCATTCGCTCCAAAACACAACTTTTGTTGCCCTACCCTCCCCCTCTACTACCACCTTCCTTCACCCTTCAACTTCAACCCTATTACCGAATCTGACACTGCTAAGCTCATCAATGGCCTTAAACTGTTGTGCTTCAAAGGAGACCTCTGCTCCACTCATCAAAGACTGGGTAGATGCCCTTTTCCCCATAATTGCTGCCATTAAAACCTTTCCTTCAGTTCCTGTTATGTTCCCACAAGCCTCAAAAAAGCCTGAATCTAAAAAAAAAAAAAACTTTGCCCACCCAATCCCCCTAAATACTGCCCCATTACCAATGTCATGTTCCTACTCAAATTCTTAGACGATGCAGCCGATCTCCAGATACAACACCATCTAGAACAAAACAACATCCTCAGCCCCCGTCAGTCATGATTCTGCCCCGGCTACAGAACTGAATTTGCCCTGATTGACCTCAAGAATCAACTTGATGACATAAGAGACATAGGCAAAACTGCTCTCCTTCTCCTACTTGAACACTATGCTACATTTGATCTTGTAAACCACCAAACCCTCTCACTATCTTACTTATGCTGCTAACTTCTCTCCCGAAGCCACTCATTGGAATGCCTCATTTCTTGCTGACAGATCTGCCTGAGTTGCACAGTCACTACAATCTCATGTGGCATTCCCTCAAGGTTCTTGCGTCTCTCCCACTCTCGACAACATATACACCCGACTTCTCTTTGATCACCTTCACCCCCTAGGCATCTCCACACTAATTATGCAGATAACACACAAATCCTCCACCCAAACACTGGCAACTATCCTCAGGACTATGGAATTGAAAAATGGGATGGGTAGATTGCGCTCAGATGAATTGATCCAAGAATGATGTACAATATAAAAAGTAACACATTTCTGTTATGCAGTAGAGTGGTTTAATTCACATATTAATAGAATGGTACAGCCAGAATGCTACAACCAACACATGTTTTTACCTTTAAATGGTTGTTTTCAAGGCTGTGTATAGTATAAATGTGATAATACCAAAATACAAAAACATTATTATACATAAATGTTGTTATGATGAAAGAAATTGTCAATTGGTCTATATAATGACATTGTGACCAGCGGATAATATACATAAACAATAAACAAATGAAAGTAAATATTGAAAGAAATATCACAAATACCACATTTCAGGATGCGATGGAAGTGGATTGACGTTCCAATAATATGGTCCAAAAGAAATAAATAAAATCCAAATGATGTATTTAAATTATGAACATCTTCCTGTAGTGTCAAAACAAATGAAAACACACCTATTGAGTTGTAAGTCATATCATTGAGATGTGGAACCCATAGAACCATCAGCGGTTAATATATCTTTTGATACAGATCAAAAGTAGTGTTACAGATAGAGCAAAAGATAAGAAAAGAGGGAAAAGAAAGAAAAAGTATGCTTGGTGCGATACTCACTGATGTGATTGAAATATATACAGTATGTGCCAAGTGATAAAGATAAGGTGTCATCGGTTAAATGTACACCTTGTATATAAACTCACCATATTCTGAGAGTTCCAGTCATGAAATCTGCAAGATAGATGTAACAACACATGAAATTGACATCCTAGATTCTAGTTTTATGTATGATAACTACAGATTAATAAGGATGCCAGTAAATACTGAAAGTCAAACCTTGTTAAGTATTGTAGAAATGTTATATGAAAGGATAATACGTAGTCCACAGTGGTGATTCTTTGCCTGCAATATTTACAAATCTGCCATAAGAATGGAACGAAAGAATGTATGTTTTGTATTGCACTTGATAATAATGTATTTTGGTAAAAATGGGTCCTACCTTAAGATCGAAAGCATCAATTAATTTGACAACTACAGCGACTAATGCAGGTAAGCTAGTGTTGTCGTACCCCCTTCAGATTTCAACATCATGAATGAGATGATCAATTGAATTCCGTCTGTAATTCAAACATAGACATGGGACAAGCCTTAGTAATGGGGTCCATGGATGCATCATCAGACCAAGCATACTAGTCCTCCTCACATTATAATCCTCCGATAAATTGCCCTGATAGAGAACACCGATGCACTAGATCATATTACTTATAGGGATTGTATAATCCTGAGCTATTCCTACGATCACTCATAATTAGCAACCCTAATGGTTAGACATAGCATACGTCGAGATAATCCTTATCCCAATGATTAGTGTACGTGAATATACACTTCATTGGTTGCTTCCCTTTTGTCGAATGGTAGTGAAACCATGGTCCGTGAAAAGTGATGCATTGAAAATAGTTAAATGTAATGGTGATCAGATCTCTTACCTATGAAGTCACTTGAACGAGCAGAGTCTCGGGTTTGAATCCCCTCCATATTATTGTTGAATGCACCCGCTGCTAGAACGCCAAAGATATGGGACAGCGGGAAACCGCTGCATCATGTCAAATGACATGCAACCTGATGACATCACACGTGCCTCAACCCATGACGTCAAATGTAAACAATGAAGAGCGGATGGACGTCATGGGCATGTTGCCCTTCGTTCGTCAAGAAGATTGTGATATCCCAGTGCATTAATTAGCAAATAAGTGTTAAAATGTTCTATTTCAGTGTTACTTAATTTCCATGAACATTTCGGAAACAGTGTGACATGCATGACAATTGCAAAAGTGTGAATACAAATGAAAATGCTCACGACAAATACGGATACTCAAAAAGTCAAAACACCCTAGTTATAAGCCTAAATGAAGTCCTATTCCATGTATCTAATATCTGTTGTAGATAGCAAAGAGAGAAATTACCCAATTAATGATGATACCAAACTGACTTCTTAACAATGCCTTTCTGCACTCTTAGTGGAAGCAATCAATGGGTCATAATGAATTTAAGGTGCAACCTCAAACGAATAGTAATATTAGTGTAGATGGCCAAAATGGCATCCTGTAAATGGATCTATGAATGAGAATTCTGGAAAGAGGCAGTCTTCATTACACACATTTCCATAGCATGACAAACCTGACTCAATCGCATCATAATAACAAAATGTTATCTGCATTCACACTATCAACAGATGTTTAATTCACAAAAACACATTCATTTCATGGTCACTGTTAAGACCCTTGGTAGTGCTTCTTAGAAAACAAATAACTTTACATTCAGCCTGTCTAAGTTTAATACCAATGCCCCCCCTTTTGTCCCCCTTTATACTCCAATAAATCTTAAATCATCTTTGTTGGCTAACTGATGTTGCTCTTGCCAATGAATGGCAAGAGCTGTTTTGGTATTGGGATGTTTAAGGCTCGCCAAGTGCTCCCTATATCTTACTCTCAATTCCCTGATTGTGCTGGCCACATACAGCATACCACACACACAGATTATGGCATAGACAACCATACAAGTCTTGCAATTGATGAAATCCAATATTTGAACAGTTAAACCATGCATGTCTGTGTAACGCTTACCTCATAAACTCTGCAGGAGCACTTCTCTGTAAAATCTGTTTGTAATATTCTTAGTGAGCGTCATTAATCTATGTAGTCTGGTTATCCTTAATATGCTAATCTAACACACCCATTCAGGAATTAGCTCGCTAACACTTCAGGGGGCGTTACCTGTAGTTATTTGTTGGTGAGCTCTCCATCCTGCTTCTATGCAGGGGCGCTTGTTCTGAAGAATGGAGGTGAAATGTAATTTTCTGAGGGAAGGAAGGATCGCTAGAGTGCGTGATATACGAGGGAGAGGTAATAGGGATAGAGAAGGATTTAGAAACTATCCCTGGCAAGAATAGCACAATTAAGCTGTTCCATTAACAATTGACGTGCATGAACACCTAGTCATACCAAACCCAACAAATGAGGAACAACTATATGTGCGTGTGAACAAATGGCCAGAACAATGTTAACTGCTGAGAAATTGTATTGTCCTTTTTTACATAAAACTCTAGCTTTGTGCATATTGTGGTGTATGCTAACTAATGGAGAAGACTTCCAACCGCTAACATGTGACCCTAGTTAGTTTTGCTGACTGGAAGAAATTGTAACACCCAAGATATGACAACTCAAAACTTTGTCACCGAATTGCAGTACTACATAGCGTGTGTAAAAAGACTAACTGACTGGGGAACAACTTATTACTGCTGCCATAAAAAACAATGTAACACAGCTGACTGGAAATGCACGCTAAAACAAGGGCGCAACAACATTAACAGCCAATACTTGCGATAAATGCTGGTTGACGAGACAACAGGCTTCAAACTGCTGAGGGAGATTCACAAAAATGTTCCGCTGACGGGAATGAGTGTGGCAACAGTGCTGAGACAAACGTGAAGGCAACTTCCGAGAATGCTGACTAAAACCAGACACCATGGAATGCTGTGGAAATGATGGGAATGTACACGGCTAACTTCAGAGGAAAACTATGGAACCACGGTCAGGAGATTACAAGAATGGGCTGAGGAAAACTGTGACTGGGACTGGCGCCGCGTTAAGCGTACACTGCGAAGCAGACGACGCGAAGCGCGGAGCAGGTGAGGGGAGGGGCTTATATATGCTGCGAGTGTGAAGCACTAGACCATAACTATCACTTCCCATAGAACCACTAGGCCGCCATCTTGGGTAATGATGAAATGTCTTTTGCCATACAGCCTAAACATGGTTCTTTCCTTGTTACAGACCAAGCATGATAAGCCGTGGTCCACAAATTCTTAGAAGCTAATCTGGGGGCATGTCCCAAGCTCATGACAGTATTCCCCCCCAAAACCCCTCCTAAGCCATAATCCCCCTTTGTAGGCTTGCACAGGTTATTTCTATGAAAGGCTCTCAGCAATCTAGGCGCATGAATGTTCTCTTGGGGTTCCCATGTTCTATCCTGAGGACCATACCCCTTCCAATCCACCAAATAGAACAACTTCTTGCGCACCACCTTGGAGTCCAGAATAGCCTTGACTTCATACTCTGGCTGATCAGTCTCAACTTCCATTGGGGCTGGTACTTCTTGAATTCTGGTATTTGGGCTGACTGGCTTCAACAAGGAAACGTGAAACACTGGATGGATTTTGAGGTTCTTGGGAAGTGTCAATTTCAAGGCCACTGGATTAATCACTTTTTCGATTGTAAATGGTCCCAGAAATCTTGGAAGGTATTTTCGTGACCCCTTCAATGTTAAGTTTTTGGTAGACAGCCACACTAAATCTCCAACCTTGTAATCGGGAGTGTTTTTTCTTTTTAGATCAGCAAATTTCTTCTGGGCCTCTTTGGCAACAAACAAATGCTCTCGTGCCTTGACCAGGGCGGTGGCAATTTTTTCGTGCAGAGTTTTCACAGCTGGCATTTCTAGGGATTCGGGAGGATCATAGGCAGACGTCCGAGGGTGCTGGCCATGTAAGGTAAAAAATGGACTCAAACCTGTGGAGGCGTGTACAGAGTTATTGTAAGCGTATTCAGCTACCCACAAGACATCAAACCAAGTGTCTTCAGACTGATGCAACATACATCGGAGGTACTGTTCCAAGGTTTGATTAGTTCTCTCGGTTTGTCCGTCCGTTTGTGGATGATGACTGGTGGACAAGCGAACCTCCACCTTGGCTAGTTCGCAGCATTTTTTCCAGAATTTAGAAACAAACTGGCTTCCTCGATCAGAAACTACTATTGACGGAAAACCATGGAGTCTTACTACATTCTCCAAAAAGGTTTTAGCCAGAGACGAGGCTGTAGGTAAACCCTTCAATGCTACAAAGTGCGCCATCTTCGAAAAAAGATCCACCACAATGGTATCATACCCATTGCACTTGGGTAGATCTGTGATGAAGTCCATAGAGAGAGTATGCCAGGGAGCAGGTGGCACATTCAGCGGTTGAAGAAGGGCAGCAGGTTTACTCTTTTGATTCTTGTTTTGAGCACAATTTCCGCAAGTGTTCAAGAATTGAACTACATCTCTTTGCCTAGTGGGTCACCAATAAGATCTTTTCACCTTCTCCATGGTTTTGGTAATTCCAGGATGACCCTCCAGCAAGGCTCCATGATAGTCGGAAATTACTTGAACTTGCAGCCTGGGTGTGGGAAGATACAGGCGATTCCGATAGAATGGCAACCCATCCAGAACCCTGAAGTTTTCACCCCTTGCCTTCCATTTCTGCAGTTCGTCGGTGTTCATGCTGATTTTGACTTCCTCTCTCAGTTTCTCCCAAGACGAATCTGTTGTATCCACAACTCCAAGCACCTTTTCCCCAGAAATAATTTTCACAGGAATGGGAGGCACATAAGCTTCTTCACCTTTTCCAATACGAGATAGGGCATCTGCCTTTCCATTTCGCACCCCCGGCCTGAATGTGATGACGAAGTCATATTCGGCAAAAAAGAGGGCCCAACGTAGTTGATGGGAGGATTGTGCCTTAGCCGAGTGGAGATACTGCAGGTTGCGGTGATCCGTAAAAATGGTAACGGTATGTCTTGCCCCAAGTAGGTGATGTCTCCATTCCTTAAGGGCACACTTGATGGCCAACAATTCCGTATCAGTAATTGTATAGTTGAGCTCTGTAGAGGAGAATTTTTTAGACCAAAAGGCCACAGGATGCAATTCGTGGGAGTCCAGATTGCGCTGTGATAACACTGCTCCCATGGCCACATTTGAAGCGTCTGTTTCCACTACAAACAGAAGATCCGGCCGGGGATGCTGGAGGACAGGGGCTGTGGTAAATCTTTCCTTTAATTTTTTAAAAGCCTCATCTGCCTCTGTAGTCCAATCAAATGTTTTGTTCTTCTTGAGTAAGGACGTAATGGGATGAACTAATCGCAACAAATCAGACACAAACTGTCGATACAAATTTGCAAACCCTAGACAACTTTGAATTCCTTTAACAGACGTGGGTGCAGGCCAGGTGAGAATTGCATCAACTTTTCGGTTGTCCATCTTGACTCCTTGTGCCGACAAAACGAACCCCAAGAACTCAACTTCTGGAACGTGGAAGTGACATTTTTCCAGTTTAACATACAGAGAGTTTTCCTTGAGTCGTTGGAGAACAGCAGTCACATGCTTGACATGTTCCAAAGGGTCATCAGAAAAGATTAGAATGTCGTCCACATAAACCACCACACAAATATCCAACATATCTCTGAAAATGTCATTCATAAAGGATTGAAAGGCCGCTGGAGCATTGCACAGCCCGAAAGGCATCACCATGTATTCAAAAAGCCTGTATCTGGTTCGAGATACAGTTTTCCACTCATCTCCCTCTTTTATGCAAATTAGATGATATGCACCTCTGAGGTCTAATTTAGTGAAAATTTGCGCCTGTTTTACTTGGTCCAACAATGTAGAAATGAGTGGAAGAGGGTAGCAATTCTTTTCAGTGATTTGATTTAGAGCTCGGTAGTCTATACACGTTCTCAATTCTCCTTCTTTTTTGGGGACAAACAATAGGGGTGATGCTGCTGGGGATTTAGATGGTCTGATAAATCCATTAGCCAGATATTGATCCACATAAGTTTTCAAATGGACATTTTCCTTTTCTGTCAAAGCATAAATTCGACTGCACGGAAGCTGGGATCCAGGAATTAAATCAATTTGGCAATCGTAAGGTCTGTGAGGGGGCAATACTTCGGCTTGTTTTTCCTCTTGGAATACATGTTGGAATTTCTGGTATTCATGGGGCAAGGAGCCTATAAAACCTAAAGTGGTTTCCGTAGACCCCTCCTGTTGCATTATCTCCACTGAACCTTCCATAGAATTGCAGAAGTTTTGGCAGTCAGGAGCAAAGGCCAAAGTTCTAGTTCGCCAATTTATCAATGGGTTATGCTTTTCCAACCACGGTATTCCCAAGATAATCTGGAACTGGGGAGCTTGAATCAGGTCAAAAGAGATCCTCTCTCTGTGTCCATTCTGGCAGAGCATAATAAGGTTTTTAATGCATTGTGTAACCGGACTTGACACTAATGGAGTGCCATCGACCTCCAATACATTTTCTGCCTTTAACTTATCCATTAAGGGAAATCCCAATTTGCTAGCCAGGTGAAGATCCATATAATTTCCAATAGCCCCACAATCAATATAAGCAGTCAACTCATGTCTTATTGTGGGAAACTCATGACTAAATAGGATGATTGGAAACACAAAGTGGGAGGTCATTGAAACCTTATCCACGCTCGACAAGCTGACCTCTAAACTTGCTGGGCACTGGAGTTTTCCGAATTCTGGTCCTTCTGATCTTGACCCACTCCTCCCAAAGGTTTTTGTGCCGGTTTTACTGGACAGTCCTTTAAAAAGTGACCCGCCTTACCACAATATAGACATAACTTTTGTTGATGTCTTCTCTCTCTCTCCTTCTGAGAAATCGGGCCTCGAATTCCCCCCAACTGCATGGGTTCAGAATGAGTTTCTGGGCCTCATCTTGCAATTGATTCTCTTGGGCGAACAACATACGTTCGATTGTCTAGGCGAGCGCGATCGGTTCTACGATCGTGACCTGTGGTCTAACTGAATAGTCAAATCAATGAAGTCATTGATATCCTCCGGTGGGTTCACCACTTGTGCCAAAACGTCCTTTAATTCACTGTGCAGACCTCGATAAAATAAAGTTGTTCTTTTTTCCGTAGGCCAATTGGTTTCTGCCACTAACCTATTAAAGGTGGCCACATAGGCCAGCAATTCTTGATTGCCTTGCTTCAATGACAACAACTCGCCATCCAATGCATGCCCTTGAGTGTGTCGAGCAAAAAGTCTTTCCAATTCTTTCTGAAAATCCTGGAAGTTTTGCAACACCAGATCATCCCTATTTACAAGGGGTATGGACCAATCTGCCGCATAGCCGCCCACATAAGATAACACGAAAGCCACCTTTGATTGGTCTGTGGGGAACACTCCAGGACTGCACAAAAAATGTAATCTGCATTGATTTAAGAACACAGCAAATTTCTTTGGATCTCCTGTGAAGCGCTCAGGAGGAGCTAACGGAACGTTTCCAACAAATGAGGAACAACTATATGTGCGTGTGAACAAATGGCCAGAACAATGTTAACTGCTGAGAAATTGTATTGTCCTTTTTTACATAAAACTCTAGCTTTGTGCGTATTGTAGTGTATGCTAACTAATGGAGAAGACTTGCAATCGCTAACAATATGAACCTAGTTAGTTTTGCTGACTGGAAGAAATTGTAACACCCAAGATATGACAACTCAAAACTTTGTCACCGAATTGCAGTACTACATAGCGTGTGTAAAAAGGCTGACTGACTGGGGAACAACTTATTACTGCTGCCACAAAAAACAATGTAACACAGCTGACTGGAAATGCACGCTAAAACAAGGGCGCAACAACATTAACAGCCAATACTTGCGATAAATGCTGGTTGATGAGACAACAGGCTTCAAACTGCTGAGGGAGATTCACAAAAATGTTCCACTGACAGGAATGAGCGCGGCAACAGTGCTGAGGCAAATGTGAAGGCAACTTCCGAGAATGCTGACTAAAACCAGACACCATGGAATGCTGTGGAAATGACGGGAATATATACGGCTAACTTCCGAGGAAAACTATGGAACCACGGTCAGGAGATTACAAGAATGGGCTGAGGAAAACTGTGACTGGAACTGGCGCCGCGTTAAGCGTACACTGCGAAGCAGACGACACGAAGCGCGGAGCAGGTGAGGGGAGGGGCTTATATATGCTGCGAGTGTGAAGCACTAGACCATAACTATCACTTCCCATAGAACCACTAGGCCGCCATCTTAGGTAATGAGGAAGTGTCTTTTGCCATGTAGCCTAAACATGGTTCTTTCCTTGTTACAGACCAAGCATGATAAGCGTGGTCCACAAATTCTTAGAGGCTAATCTGTGGGCATGACCCAAGCTCATGACAGTCTGTAAATGCTTGAAAATTGTCATATGCAAACCTGCAAAAGTTAGAATTGCCACATTTGAAAATGCCTCTAGGGCTGCTGAGCCAACAGGTTGCATTTGATCCAGTGACCAGCGGATAATCTCAATTGAACACAGACCACATCTCAATTGAACTGTGTGAGTGAAGCAAGTTGGATAGTCCAATTTACAGCCCTCTTCAGCGGCTCAGCTGAGGTTGTGTCAGATGATGTCCTTGAGAGCAATGCTCTATGGTGTGATCTTTCGAACAAAGAGTATATTAAATCAATCATCCGCAAACTAAAAGCCTCATGGGCCCCGGGGGCAGATGGAGTGACCAACATCTACCTCAAAACCTTTCCTGAAGAGTGGGCACCGTTTATTAGCAAAGTCTTTGAATAAATGCACCACTGTAAGAGCACTCCAAAGATCATGGCCCTCGTCCGTGGTGGTTCCAATCTTCAAAAAGGGCGACAGGGCAGACCCGCTCAACTATCGGCCAATCGCTCTCCTCGACTGCATTGGAAAAGTGTTTGTATGCGGTTACTGTGGGAATTCCAAGTATGGGCCAAGTCGGCCCCCCTTGACGACCCTTTTCAAGCCGGCTTTCAGAAAAACTCAGGGACTACCATCAACATCATGATCCTGAGCTTTCTGAAAAGTAAAGCACATGAGGGGACTACAAAGATACACCTAGCGTTTATAGACCTCACCCAGGCTTTTGACAAGGTAGAAAGACCATTGTTATGGCCCAAACTCTCGGCAGGAAACTGCTCAAAAAAGATCTTGGAGCCCATGAAAGCCCTTTATTCAAGAACCTCTATGCGGGTAAAGCTGAATAGAAACGGCACTCTATCGGACGAAATCCCCATAAAAAGAGGGGTAAAGCAGGGCTGCCCTCTGGCTCCGGCCCTGTTCACAGCTTTCATAGGAGACTACAAAGACTCAACTGAAGCTGTGAAAGCATTTCCACCAAAAACAGGAGGAACCTCAGTCCCGAGAATTCTCTATGCGGACGACATCACTTTGATGGACCAGACACCGATCGGTCTCAAACGCCAGCTAGCAAATCTATCAGATTACATCAACAACAACAAGTTGAAAATCAACAAAAAAAAAAACTAAGATAATGACCATGGAGAGAAAGAAGAAACACGCTTTCTCCACATCTTGGAATCTAGAAATCACGATGATTGAAACAGTGTCCAAATTGAAATACCTGGGGGTCATGTTGGACAACAGTCGATTAGAAATGAGCATGCAAAGATTAATTTGTACCAAAGCTTGTTCAATGACAACACAAGCCTGCATGCTGGACAATAAATTTGGACATTTTTCGCGGATGCCCGTACTGATGTACTACAAAGCAAAAGTCGTCCCGTGCTTGATTTATGGTGCTGAGGCAATGCCAATGATACCGGAGATAATCTGGCAAAAGATCGAAGCTTTATTCTGGAGATATGTGCTGTCTGTTCCCAAATCAACTTCATTACCAGCAATCAGGAGAGAGCTGGGTCTCATCTCCCTAAAAGCAACAGTGGAAAACAACAGCATGTCACTGTACAGAAAAATGCTGCTACCAGAGTCTTCATCCCTGTACAAATTGATAAGCCTAGAAATCAAGGCAGGTGGATCCAAAATGACAACATCATGGGCTGCCAAAAAAAGTGAACAACTGGAGTCATTTGCTTGATCACAGGACAATTTACTCCAAAGCCCTCTTAGAATAAAAAGAAAAAAACTAGAGGAATTGGACTGGATAAGCACTCTAGAGAAGGCAGAGAAGAACAAACTCCTAAGTCACCTGCCAATACTCCCAAGGAAATTTAACGACCTAGCAGAAATATATAAAAAAGTTCCTAGCAGACCACTTAGAAAGATATTCCTAAAAGCAAGACTGAATCTATTACCGACAAACAAAAGCCTACACATCAGAGGCATTGCTAATACAAACATCTGCAGGTTGTGTAAAGAGGGAGAGGCAGTAGAATCAGTCCATCACTTATTAACGTTGTGTCAGACAAACCTATTTGTCAAATCTCTTAGAGTGCTTTTCAGTCCGTGAGGAGGAGACATGCTGGCCACGCCTGATAAGTGGGCAAAAAAACGTCATGGGCAATCGCTACAGCAACAATTCTACAAATTGCCTTAGCGCAAATAGCTCAATCGGAAACAGAAGGACTGCAGGAAACTGAAAATTGAAAACCAAACCTTGAACTGACGATGACAAAGAGCGCAAAGTTGGAAGGCGTCTTTGTAAAACCAAATAGTTTTGGTAAAAACAAAAAAACAAAATTAAAATTGTATTATTTATTACAATGATGCAGGTTATCCTATCCACTACTAATTAGAATGCCCATTTTATAAGCTCCATGACAAAAGTGTTTTTGTGCCTTGCTACATCTGTATCCTGATCTGCAGCACCTGCTCGTTGCAGCACCTGCTCGTCAAGGGCACAGAGCTGGTTCAAGGTCACAAGTGCCCAATTGACATAGGCAGTTACTGCCTCTTTGCCAACCACAGCAGTATCCAGGACCTCACCATGTTGAAGGACCCCTGCAGTTGTGTGTCAGCCTCCCTAATGTTTGGGAGCCCGAGAACAAGGACCCATCCTGTCCCAAAGTCCCTGAAGTGGGGTTCAAAGCAACCTGAAAAGTGACCTGCTGCTGTAGCAAGACCTGCCTTTCTGCCAGCCACAGTTGGACCCAGGATCTCAATGTGTTCAAGGACCCTGCAGTTGTGTGCCAGCCTGCCCTACGTTGAGAGCATGTGAAAAGGACTATTATTGTCCCTGAGCCCCTGAATCGATAGTCACAGTACCCTGAGTTCTAAGGCAGTCAGCCTTGGGCCTAGTGTTTTTTGCTGGTGAACTGATTGGAGCCATGTTTCAAGAACTGCTCAACACATTTGGTCAACAATAACACTCTGGTGCTGCCTTTTGCACTCTTGTAATCTTAAAATTCCTTGTAGAGCTCGAAGAAGTCTGATTGAGTGCTGCCATTTGGTGAAATTTTGTACATGGGGGCAGAGTTATAGGGGTGTCCCACAATCTGTTGTTTATCCCATAAATGCAAAGGTAAAAAAAATGTGCTTACGCCTACAGCCCAAACGGCTGGACGGAGTTTCACCAAATGTATGACAGGAGCGGCAACTTGGTCCCAAAAGTGTGCATTTGTAAATTCCTCCCAGTATTTTCTTTTTTAAACAACCAAAAAGTGGGTAACTAGAAAGTCTGCAAACACATTTAGGGTTATTTGGTGATAGAAAGAGGGGCTTGGAAGGGTGAGCGAGTGGAAAAAAGATGATATGGGACTATTTTAGTAGCTTGAAAAAGGTTGGGTAGGTGTTGCAGCTGTCCGCGGACACCTCAGTAGTTTGTGGACAGTGCTGTGAATCGATGGCTTAGAAACAACATTTGGGGTTATTTGATGGCTGAAAGAGGGCATGTAAATGGTAGGGAATGGGATGAACATAATGTGGAGCTGTTCATATAGGTGAAAAAAGGGTTTGGAAATGCTGCAGACTCTGCGGTCAATTTCATGACTGCTGACATCATTTCGATTTCAGGGGGTCAGGGTGAGTTGTATTAGTTGACGCTGTATGGTACATAATTGTTATATAGTTAATTAGATTGTGGTGGTTGAGGCCAGTTGGAAATGGCCCCAAGAATATGTCCACTGGCCATAACCACGACAGTATTAATATATATGTGCATAACAATTATAGGTAATGTAGTAGGAGTTTGGTCAGAATCACATTAAATAATCATTGGGTCATTGGAAAAAAAAATCCATGCTGGATTATAACAACCTGACTACAGTTATGTGAGTGGAAGGGTGATGTGAGAAACTCAAAGCTGTCTCACCTGCTAGTCCCCGGAGATCTGTTATCCAGGTGGCCAAGACATGGCCATCGCTATTGGTTCCAGTTCCAGGAGGTGGACAAGTAGGCGAGGGGTCTTTGGGTAGTGAAAGTGGGACACCTAGGGTTGAGACGCAGTATCCCCTTTCCCGTAACAGCTTTTCCCCATCCTACCGTGTAGGATATTTAGAAGCTCTACACCTGCCCCTTTTCCCGCATGAACACTTTCTTACATGGTAACAGATAACATACTAACACAAGAGCCGTTTACCTGACATGTCTCAATGCACGGGTCAGGCAGAATCAGCCAATCGACAATGACCATGCACACCTGATGGCCCTTTACCTTCCCTACAGGGATAAAAGGCATGCACAAAAGCGTAGTTCGAGTAAGACCGAACTCACAAGGAGACAGCTACACCAAATCAGCAGTTCAAATGGAGGAGAAAGGTTCTGAGACCTGGAAGGTCAATGAAGGAGGAATTGCCCTTACCCTTTTCAAATCAGACCCGTAAAGCTTCCAAAAGGAAAATCATAAGACTGGAAGTTACAGCAGGCATGCAACCAGCAGATGTCAATGGTACACTGAGCCCTCCCGCATTGATAACACAGGCAGACAGGGCAGCTGGCTACTGTGGTACTATCCTTGACTACAAAGAACAGAGAAGCCAATGGGTTCAGCACAGCCAGAGAGTCGGAGGAAGCTGACATCAAACACAACATGTGTGTGTTTGTTTGAACTTCAAGGAAAGCCAAGTTGAGGTTGAGGTACAGAGGAGGCTGTTGCCATGTGGACACTCATTCAAAAGACTCGGACCGGAACCTGTTTTGGGCAATGTCGTACAGACACTTTTTTTCCAAAGCAGTACTTCTGTTGTGTAACATGTGTTAATTACAATGTGTTTTTAAATGACCAGGCTGTTGGGATCATTGGTAGCTATGTTTTCTATCTCTTGGTAGGATTTTATTACTCTTTTTTGGGATGAAGCCTGTCCAAGGTTCAGCCGGACAATGTGTTCCGATTTGCCATATAAGGCTGTACCTGTTAAATGGTCTGCAGCTTCATAGCACCTGAATTCTCTATGGGAGGGCATTTGTATACCAAAGCTGTACATTTTTTGTGATAGTATTTTGTCAGATGTTATGTCATACCGGAGCTATTTTAGCTCTATTTTCTCAGCTTTGGTGAGATAGGCTGTGACATGTCTTGCAGCTGCAATGAAATTGTCTGCAATGTATTGTATGTCTATGTTTGTATTCCACAAAAGGGCAACAATTGCATTGTAGAAAAGTTTGCAAAAAAGGACAAGTAAATAGCTTGATGTATTCTGTTAGACACAGCGTAAAAGGTAAATCACCTAAAATGACATACAACATTAAAAGGGACAAAGCATCCAAGTACATCAATGATTACAAAGCATCCAAGTACATCAATTATTACATTGATGTACTTGGATGCTTTGTCCCTTTTAATATTGTATGTCATTTTAGGTGATTTACCTTTTACGCTGTGTCTAACAGAATACATCAAGCTATTTACTTGTCCTTTTTTGCAAACTTTTCTAAGGCAGCTAAAGCAAAATTTGGTGTAGTATTTGCCTCTGTTTCATATCCACGTCAGCAGTATTTGCCACATTTATGTTTTTGGATGCATAAGACTTGCATACGCAAGTTGGTCACTATATGTGGTTTCTGAAGGGATGTCACAGATAATCTATTTTCCAATAAACTGTAAAATAGCAGTGTCACTATCATGGCTTGATTTAGGAGCATTTTCTATCCACAAAAGCATGTGCATGTGTGGTGCTCTTCTGGCTTGATATTCCTTTCTCCAAAAGAAGTCTTGCACTCCTCCAAGCGCAGGGATAGCTTTATTGCAGATAAAAAGCAGCATGACAATGAAGCGATGGTGAAAGTACCTTGATACCTGGACAGGGTCAAGACAACAGAGTTCTCCTGATGTAGCCAAGGTTGGTCATCTATTCTCGAAAGCAATAAACATTGGAAGATTGAATCATCCCTTATCGAGGGGCAAAGAATTAACACCAAGAGTGGCATGTTTTATTAAATTAAGACATTTACATGCTTCCGAGTAGACCAGAATCATGGTCTCTTGTCACGTGAGCTGAGGATGGAAATAGAGTTGAGCTTGGAGTCCTAGAACAACAATAATGAAAGCCTGTACTCCCATATATTCCCGTAGCCAAGGATACTTTGCAAGGCCAAGTTCAAAGACAATCTGCATGGCAGAAGGCATGGGTGATGATACATTGCCTCCATTAGGGTCCCAAATGTGTCATCATAAAAAGTTATGAATGTGCAACTTGAAGGCCCAAATTTGGTGCAAACTCCTCCTTCCATCACTGTGATTATGTCAAAGACATATCTGTTCTGCAGGGTCATCAGTTGTATGGCCCTCAGTTCTTTTTTGATAGCACTGAATCCCTTTATGGTGGTATTGATCGTCTGCAAGAGCTCCCATCTTGTGGTCTGCAAAGAATTGTCGTGCCATCATTTGGATCCCAGGCATGAAGATAGTCATGAAGATTGAAGCAGTCTTGCTGAACAACATGTGTTCATAAGGAATGACATCAAATGCTTCTATTGATGTGGCTGATAAGTACGTTTCTCTCTTGGTTCGATTGAGAAATCCAAGCAATCTTCTTTTTCTCAAATGACCATCTACTTTTGGAAATGCTCCAATGTTCAGGTCACTCTGAGGAATCTCTAATACTGGAACATGGATAAGCACCAAGGAGCACATTCCTCCCAATCCTTGCGGATCTTAATGTAGGCCCAAGTCCCAGAAGCCCAATAATGATCCATCAGTACGGCTGTCTCTGCTCCCATCCTAGAAATGACAACTGTAGTTTGCAGCCTTTGTTATCTCCCACATTCTTCTTTCCATATCTTCGGAAGCACAATGTTGCATTAGCCAATGGGATCACAATCATGGGAGCTGATTCATCTTCTACCCATGTCAGTAGTTTTGCATGTTTAGCCCATGACTTCAAACATCCATTGTTCACTCTCTGCACCTCTTGTATATATTCCGACTTCAGTAGATGAGCTGCACAGGTCATCAGTCCTCCTTCCCATCCCTTCATGGAATTCACTTGTCCATAGACTAAGACTTGAGTTTGTTCCCAACATCCAGGTGATCCAGCTGTTTCTGTTACATCGGGGCAATCCATTCTCTTCATGTCTTCAATGACTACCTCTTCCTGCACTGCTGCAGGATACATAAGTATCTAGCTCTCCGATCCACATTCCCTTTCCATCTGTGTAGTTTTGACATAATTACCCTGGAAAGGAAACAACCATTTTGATCACAATTGCAAAGTGGCCAAACTGCCTTGAAATTGTCCATTGGTCATACATGTTGCAAGATGGCTGAGGTACCTAGCATTGTTATCTGGAATTTCTCTGGCAATGCAAGTTTACACTGTATTCATTGCATAGGAGATGAGAGCGCCGGCTTAGCAACTCTCCTTAGATGTTTTTCCCTTACTTCCCTCATGTGCTGGTACCACATGTTATTACTGAAGTGTGCTGAATTATCAAGATAGGTGTTTATCCTCTCATTATCTTCCTCTGCATTTCTCCTGTGTCTTTTAGAAGCCTTGACCATTCATTAAGTATATCAAAGGAAATGTCCATAGTAGGAAGAACCATAGGGACCTCTACCTCAGTGGAAGTACTAACATGATAGAGACTGGGGAGAATGAGGAACAAAGAGAGTAATCATACAGGCATATATTATTCACACACACATAGGAATCCATTTCTCGCACCTTCCTGGTATTTGTTGCACTTGCTCATTCTCTAGAAACATACCTGCTTCTACATTTCTCATCTTTAATACAATCATCACATTTCTTTATACTTGCAACTGTAAAATCTGCTTAATAATGGCAATAATAACCTCCTTATCACTGGGCCATTTTTAGGAGAGCAGGATACGCTTGAAGTATAAATACAAAGACAGCAAGCAAAAAGTTGATGAACGTCACTATCGGTAAGCACCATATGATGAACTGCTTAGAACAGGTATTCTCCACTAAATGAATCTGGATACTCATCTCGTTTCCAATTTCTATTCAAAAACTGATTTTTAGGCATGACACTGACACTTCAATTTGTATTCCTAAAGTTCATTTTCTGACTACTGAAATCCGCTCTAACTCTTATCACTCACTACTAAAATATCTATAAACAGTGTTCTTTTTAATTTCAGTCCAAGATAAATCTGTATTATCCACTGGTATTTGCTTTATGGTCCTTCTTTGTCCTTGATCGATGCTGCACATGCTGACATTCTTCTTCTTGTCTTGCTTCTGGATCATCAGTTTCTCACCTTTGTAGGCCTTTACATCCACTAAGTGAAGCCAAGCTCATCTTCCTTGAACTTTCACAGTTGAAGGAGTTATATTCTCAATGCAAAAGGGACCATTAAAATGTGTCTCATGCCGCCTTCTAGTAAAACTTTTGATTAGGACTAGGTCTCCAATATATCACTCAGGTGCCGATAATATTTGACTTGGGTTGGTTGTTGAATTTTTCTCCTCTGTGTTCTGAGACCAACCCCCCTTGTGCTTGACTTGATCTAAAATGAAAGAGATTCTAGAGGTCATACATGTCAAATAATCATGCATTTCATCAACTAAAGATTTAGCTACTCTCTGGGCATCTCTTCTGCTCCTAGATGGCGGTGTAAGGGGTGTTCTCATACTCTGCCCTTTCACCAGATCATGAGGGGTGAGGTGATGGTCTGAGTCTGGCTGATTCCGAAGAGCATACAGTGCTAAAGTTAGGCAATATAGCCATCCCTTCTTCAAAGTCATTTTAATTGTGGCAATCCTTTCTTTAAGGAGGGTCGTTAAACCCCTCACATATCCTGTTTGCTTGTGGCTGATAAGCAGAAGAAAATGTATGTTTAATGCTCAATATAAGCCAGATCTCTTCAAATAGCTCATTAAAAAAATGTGGCCCATTGTCAGATCTTAGCACTTCATGCACATCCCATCTCGGGAAGACTTTGCGCACTAAAAACTTTGCTGCGCAAGTGGCATCAGTCTGTGTATATGGACCTACCTCGATCCACCTGGAAAAATGACACACCATCACTAATAAATACCTATATCCATTACACAGCTGCAGCATATCAACATAATTGATATGTAAATGCTGAAAAGGCCCATTCGGACAAGGTATCACCCCTCTATTCATCCTCAGTGTATGCCTAGCAGTAAACGTTTGACACACGATGCAGTTCACCAGAAATAATTCAACATGTTGCAACACATTTGGATTGAACCAGTCATCCGCTATCGCAGCAGCAAGACTTTCCCTAGTTACTTGAGCAGGGCAATGCAGCTGTTCAAGCACAACCTACTGGCATCAACGGTTTTCCGATGCTATCTTATTGCCATAATGCTTCTGTGGGTGATAACGAACCCCGCCTTCACTTCCATAATTCCTGCTCTTCTTGCGGTGCACTTCCTTGAATCTCCACTAGTTTGGTTATCGATAATTTAATCAACCCACTAATATGGTTGTAACTACTGTTTCTTTAACATTCTCAGTATCAAAACTCAAAATATCTGGGGAATTTGCAACCCTCTTGGCTTCTTCATCTGTGGCTTTGTTCCTGCAAGAGATAACATCTTTTCGCTTAGTGTGCACTGCGCATTTAACAACCACTATGACTACTGGAAGTTGTCGTACCTTGATAAACCTATCCAATAAGGATGCATTCTGCCCCGAAGTGCCGTCTGCATGGAGGTAACCCCTCTTTTTCCAATGTGCTAACCCTGCGTGTATGGTTGACGTCACGTAGGCGGAGTCACTGTACACTGTCACTTCCTGTACTTTGTGTTTCTTGTGCATAACAATGAGTGATATTAATTCTGACACTTGCACTGAAAAGTCAGATGGTAGCCTTGCACTTGCTACAACTTCAAATTCTCAGTTTTGTCTATGACTAACTACTGCTGCGCCTGAATGCCTTTTCCCACTAGTCTAATAAATTTTCTAAGAACCGTCATGAAGAAAATCTCCCCTTGTGCTAAAGCATTCTACTTCACACTGGGTATATCATCATAAAATCCAACATAATGAGCACAGTCATGCACATGATTGCCTTCTTCTATTGGTTCAGTTATAAACATAGCAGTATTCACTATTTTATATCTTACAATTTTAATTATTGGGTTTGAAATCATTACCTCTTATGCTGAAGCTCCTTGGGATGTCAATGTACCCTTGGGTTTCTCTAAAATGGCAAACAGAGCATGATCCATGAAAAGAGTCATAGAACAGCCCATCACAATACCTGTGGACTTCTCAATTGTGAATGTGGCAGCTTTCAATGACTGTTTGCAAGGGAAGTGTCCTTTGATAACTGGGTGTAAAATCCCACTGTAATATGCTAAAGGTTTGTACCCCAATTTAGTTCTCTGTGTAAGCAATGCTGTGATGACTGTCCCATGTGTGCGTGTGAAAACAAATAAAATTCCTCAGCATAATTGGGAATTTCCAAAACAGGGGCTGTACATATTGCTTTTTTCAGTTCCTCAAACTCTTCCGCCATTTCTTCAGTCCATTCTATTTTTACTTTTTGCACCTGTTGTTTCTTTAAAGATTTCAGAATTGGTCTTGTATACATACTATAATCAAACACCCACCCTCTGACATAGTTACATAACTCCAAGAACCTTTGCATCTGCTTCACTGTGTTTGGTTTTGGAATTTTAAAATCGCCTCAACTCTTTCGGGTGTCACTTTCTTTCCTTCATGAAAAATCAATTGACTGATGTCTAACACCTCTTGTTGAAAATATTGTTTCTCCTTGTGTACTTTATATCCCTTGTCTGCTAGAATGGTCATCAACTGAACAGAATCTTGTCTAAAGTCATCTTCTGTGGTTCTACAAATTAATAATATTGTCTACGTTTTGCATCACTGTACTCTTAAGATCAATATTGCTTAAATTCATCTGTAGGACTCTATTAAAGATTATTGGGGGCTCACAATACCCTTAGGGGCCAACAATAAAGTTTCATTCTAGTTTGGCGGAATGTAAATTACATCAAGTCTTATGAGTCCTTGTGCAACGGGATCGAGAAAAACACATTTTTCAAATCAATCACCATGAAATATTGAGCTTCCACCGGGATACTAGACTGTATTGTCGCTGGATTAGGAACTAAACACAACTCTGCATCTACAATCTGGTTAATCAGTCTCATATCTTGTATAAATCTCCACGACCCTCCTTTAGATTTCTTAATCAGATACAGCATGGTATTACACAATGATTCTGATGGCAGCAGAATTGCTTGGTTCATCAGTGCTGAGATAGTCTGGAATATACCCTCATCAGCTTCTCGAGACACAGGTTACTGCTTTTCTCGAGGTAAAATTGCTCCTGGCTTAAGCTTTATTTACCCTCTCCATTTTTCCTTCAAGAGAGCTACATCATAAGGGCCTGTGGTCCAAAGGAGACACTGCACCTTCAAGAACTCTCCCTGAAATAATGGTGGACGTTGCTGCATTATCGCCATTCAGTGTGAAACTTCCCTTTTCCCTATTCTTATCCAGAACGTAATGCTCATAAAGAACAACACTTCATCGTGTGTTTGGTCTTCTCTGAACATGTCATCATCAGTTATGTCAGTCAATCTATACCCTTCCCCAAGAGCTATTACTGTCTTCCATGGTCTGCCATCATTGTCTACTCCTTCAAGCATTGCCATTTCCTTTCATACTATGGCTGCTTCCAATTCTATTGGGATAGTCTGTGTCCCTTTTTGTCCATAGGTATTTGCGGTCTAAACAGGAACTCGTCAGGTATCCTCAAATTTTTTCCCACTAAGCCAGGTAGCCATGTCAATAGAATGCTCACTCCATACATACAAATCTCTGGATCTACTGTAGATGCCTTGCAGAGTCCCTTGCCCTGTAAACGCCAGTATACACTCTCCCATGTTTAAATAGTGTATTCCTGGAGTGGAGCACACTATCCCTTGATCAGTGAATGAAATTGTCATGTTAAGTTTTGTGATTAAATCTTTTCCCAAAATGTTAACTGGTGTCTGTCATGAGTAAAACAAAGGAAAAGACATGTCATACTCTCCTGTAGAGACTGGTAATTCATTCGTAAATGGAACTCGAATCGTAGCCCCAGAGAACCCTTGAGCATTCATGGCAATTCCTCACACTGGATATTTTCCATCTCGTATACATCAACGAGTGGCACCAGTGTCTACTAGAAAAGAAAAAGATGTGCCTCCTATCGTCACATCGACCCTTGGTTCCTCTTGGGTGTCTGGTGTCACAGATAGTACTGTACACATAAAGTCACCCTGTGAGCTGTCCTATTGTGGGTACAGGCTCATTCCCCATCCCTATGAAAGGATTCCTCCCTACCACAGTGACACCTCCTATTCTGGGTATCAATACTTGTCCTGCGTTTGCATACTGATGTGTCTGCATGGGGACTTGTTGCGACTGCCCTTGCGGTAGATTAATTTGCACTTTTTCTTGCTATTGCACTGCTGCACTCGTGCTGCTTGTGTCTGATGCAAAGTCTGATGTTGATCGTACCCGTCTCTAGTCTGGGTACTTTATGGTGGAGGATAAGCTGTCCCCCCTCTTAAAAATTGGCCATTCTGTGCTTTCCCTTGGCTCCCACATATGCGTGCAATGTGCCCCGTCACCCTAAAAGTCCAACATACTGGGGGTGCCCTTCTGACAAGCCCTCCTTGAGTACACTGGTTCTCATTCTGTGTACCTTGAAACCCACTTTGAAATCCTCCTCTTCATCTATAGACTATATATCTGCCTCGTGGCACAATCCCATGTCCACCTTGATCTATCGGGTGCAAGTTATACACCTGTGATGTGCCCAGTGCTTCCTGCATTCCCAATCCTTCACTGCTTGTCAATACCCGCCCTTCTATGGCAAAATTTGGCAATATTTTCTGAACTAATTTAGCTTCCTCAATTTTCCTATTCTCCTCTTTCTTATTATTTTTCTCTTATAATAACAGGCACTGGTGTACTATTGTCAACTGTATCTCAGCCCAATGTGTTGCTTCCTTCCCCACTTATTTCTTCATCTGTCTCTGTACTGGCTCAGGCAACCCCCTGACATTTAATGTGGTAAAATAATGCCACTGTCTTTTCACATGGCTTGAGATTTTCAAGTTTCCATTCCTCCAGTAAGCAATAGGGCGTTCATCTTCCTTCATCTTGCATGCCATAATTGCACCCATATCTGATGTGTCAGGATACTGTACCCTGAGAGCTCTCCAAACATCTGATCTACAATTATTAAACAGCACCCCATCATGCACTGTATTCTCTGCAGTCACACTTGAATACCCCACCCACCTCCATATGTAATCAGTTCTCTCCCCAAGAATAGAAGCCAGTAGACCTTTTATGTCCTCTATGGACACCGTATTTCCTCCTGTCATTTGATCTAATTCGTATATCCATTTCTCAGTGCCCGAAGTCAAACTCGGGAGCTTACACGTTAAATTATCCTTGTCCGTCTGCGGCAATGGAATATATTGTGTCTTGCTCCCCCTTTTTCCAATAAGGGAAACTGTGTAATAAGGGAAACTGTGTAAACCCCGCCCCAAAGTTGGAACCTAGTTTTAGTCTATCCCTGGCAGGGATGATCGTCCCTGTCTTTCTCCTTGTAGGTAACAACCTTAACCTGCTCATATACAGTGGTGACTCTCCGTTCCCGCTGTACAATCATCCTCGGGGACACTCAGAATATGCTATGGGATCTGGTGTGCTATCCTTAGGTTGTTCCAGTTCAGACCATCTCACTTCTATGTCCATTCACAAGCTTTCTTCAGGGGTACACGCCTCCTACCTCAAGGGTAGACTCAGCTGACATGTCTTGTCCCCAACTAGTGCGACTATCATCCCCTTCACCCTTATCCAAATTCAATTTAGTTGAAGATAATGCTCAATGTTCATCACTGAACAAGCTTCCCTGCTCTATTTGTGATCGAGGATCGATCATCGTTCTCTTCGAGTTTCATACTTGCTATTTCATCTCAACTGTTGATAGACCTTGTGGATCCCTTCTCCGATGCTTTCTGCATCAAAACTTTCTTCATCTAACACAACTCTAGATGCCCCTGACATTGCTTCCTTTATTGTAAGTAACTCTTCTATTCTATACCATTGTATTTCTGGGATTAGCCCTACTGGTTCTTTATGAGTGAGACTGGTATAAAGACATCATTGCCTCCTCTTTCGTTCCATTTCTTCTTCTATTTTTCTTTGCTTTCATACATCCCTTCTAATTCTTTCTTCCTCTTGCCTTCATTCTTCCCCTCTCTTTATTCCTTCTCTTCTTTCCTCTTCTTCCCTTCGTCTCTGTTACCTTTTATCTCCCCTTAGTCTTTGTGCTTCCTCCTTCTTTCTTCCATTTCTGTCTATCTCTTTCTTTTATCACTCTCTGTCTACTGTCATACCTTCTTTGTTCTTGTGCCTGTTCTTCTTTTCTCCCTTGCTCCTCCTGGTGTATCTGTTCTCATTGCTCTCTGTTCTTCCTTTTTTTCTCATCTTCTCTCAATCTCTTCTCTCATTCTTTATCCTTTCTTTCTTGTTCGTTTTTGTCTTCTCCTTGCCTAACTTCCTCAATACTCTTCCCATCTATTTAAAGTAAGATCTGTCCTCCCATCCATTCATTCTGCAAGAGTGCTTTCTCGTCAACTTTATTCTTCTCTACTATCCATCTCTTAATTTCCCTGTCTATTTCTGTCGACAATTTCAACTGCTCACTCCTTTCTTCTTTGTCCTGTATGATCTCATAGATCTCTTCTTTTCTTGCATTTTCCTCTAGACTATCATCACTATTGTAAGCTGGGGGTTTGTATATCAGATTACTATACCCCGTCGCCGCTTTCAACTCCTTTAAAGGGTACAACCCATTTTTTCCATGCTAGCACCTTTTACTTCAGGCGAGGTAAGGAGAGCTAAAGGCTCAACAACTTCCTCCTTTTGCTGACTAAGCATCCACTCCTCAGGTGGAGGGCCTTCCCTTTCTTCTTGGTACATTTTTCAGAGCTCTACACTCACTAATCTTTTCTCTAAATTCTTCCCTGTATACGCAGCATGCATGTATGTGCTCATGTTTCGCAATATCGCTTTTAACAATGATTCCCCCTTGTGGCCATGACATGAAAATGTTATCCACCATGCCTTTCACCCATTCCGCAGTATACTGTTTGAGCTTGGGCATATGCTTTGGTATTGTTTTACATAAGTGCATCAGAGGAGTATCTCCCATAATGACAAGTCTCAATTGACTGTCAATACTTACCAAACTTATGAAATAGCCTTTGAACATTTTCTTAAATCACCACTTTTTCAAAGCTTTTAAAATAACAAATATGAGTACACACCATCAATCACTGCTCAATCCTCTATTTTTTTGATTAGCTATCTCTATCTTTTGGTTTGTACCAATCACTTAACTATGCTTCATCACTATTTCTCCTCCACTTTTTCAATGACTTCACAACTTCTATCCCTCTTCGATATTTTTACTCATAAAACAACATACAGAGTAGTCAACATTGCACATTAATAAACACTGTGATCATCTTTTTCTCTCTAGCCTTTACTTTTATACCCCATACGGTAAACCTGTTAACTCGTTATATGTTTCTGCTCTACCCCCTTTGGGATTTGAAATGTCTCCTTCTGAAACTCTCTTGAGCCAGGACTTCTAGGTGCTACCTTTTCCTCACACAATATTTGTCCTTACTTAAAAAATGATCACAATCCCATCCCCTTCATTTGCCATTCCCCTTAGTCTACTCACCATTTGTTCGTTAATCGACACAAGGACCTCGGTATCGACTACTCCTCCACTCTGACCACTTCGCTCTCCATCCACAGAGCGCCTTTGAAAACCGGGTAGATATTTTGTCAATGTGGCACCTGCCCACCATATTGGTTCTTCTTGCAAGTTTATTTCTATCAGCCGCTCTGCACAGGAAACCCTGCGATCTTCCGGTTAATGGATAAGCGATCATTTGAAAGACTGGGGACAAAATGGTTTGGATCTTTTCCAACCATCCACACTGCTGCCATGTGAATTTACAGCTCTTTAGTATTGTGCATGCAATGGATGGGGTTCACAGAATAACTCTGAGTCCAAATAATCAAACCAATTGAAGAAGATGGCAAAGGTTGCTGTTTTATTAACAATTATCTGAAGCAGGAAGGTTACAACGGACATCAACAGACGTTTGTTCAGTTCTCGACAAATTTCAAATCCTTACATGCAAAAACAACATCAGCAGTGATGTCATACTACTTGGCAAATAAGAAAAACCTGTGAGGAATTGTGATACGTACAGAGGAGCATATAAGTATATTTTCTATAAGGGCTGTGACTGTGATTGGCAATCTACTGTCAGGTGGATAACTTATGCCTACCTCTAAAACATGTCATCTTCCACACTGATAAGTACACAGTAATTTGTTGGCTCTCAAACTATTAGGCCCTTCATTATACGGCCATCTAAAATTAGTTGGCCTGCTCATGCCATGTCTGGAACATTTGGTTAATTTCGCAGCACGTAAGCTCATATGCAGTTGCCAGGACGTGGACTTGACTTTAGCTGCCCATCCAATTAGCCCAGCATCTTTCATCAACCATGCCTTCTGCCATGCAGATTGTCTTTGAACTAGGTCTTGCAAAATAACTTTGTCTGTGGGAATATATGGGAGTATAGGCTTTCACTACCATTGTTCTAGTACTCTAAGCTCAACTCTATTTCCATACTCAGTTCACGTGATAAGAGACAATGATTCTGGTCTATTCAGCAGCATTTAAATTTCTTAATTGAATAAAACTTAGCACCCTTGGTGTTTTTTCTTCGCCCCTCGATAAGGGATGATTCAACCTTCTAACGTGTATTGCTTTTGAGAATAGATAACCAACCTTGGCAACTTCTGTTTTGATGCCAGGACAGGCAGCCCATTCCAGGCTCTTCCAAATTTCAGCTTATTTGTGCTCTGACACAATTCTCAGACTTTCTTCTTCATGGGTTTCAGTTTACTAAAATTCATTTTCTTTTATTTTTTATTTATTTATTTTACATTTATAAAGCGCTCACACAGCCCGCAGGCATCGAGGCGTTGTTACAGAAATTGTTTGTTTTTCTTAGTTGCGTAGTTGTGTTTTTTTTTGTCTTAGTTACGTATTTATAACGTGCTTAAACACCCGGAGGTTTCTAAGCGCGGACCCGGGGATCGAACCTGTTGTTGCTTCGTGTCGTCTTGCTTCCAAGACGCACACGCTGCCGCTGAGCTATCCTCCCGGGACATGACACCGATGTTCAGCTTCTATACAATGGCGGCTTTGCCTGCAGTTTGTTTACTATGTATAGCTTCTATGATCACTAAGTCTACTTGAATTTCAGTGTCAGTAAAATCAATGAACGGTAGCATTTCTGCAGCACTTCGCATGAGTGCAATCTTTTTTACTGCACATTAAAGTTTACTCAATTCTTAATTTCGTCACCAGTTTCTGCAAGATTCATACTTCTCTTCAGCTAGTATTCTGAGTGTGTCACACCCATCTCTTGTGAAGTCACTGGCTTCTCTTTCACTCATTTTCATATTCCTTCAGGGAGTTTTATCCCTCAGATTGTCGTCTCTTCGGGGATACATTTGATTGGGTTTTCTCAGAGGATACCTTTTCTCAAACACTCACTGCAGAATTGGCACAACTGCTGGCAGTAAGGGGGTATCGCCCTGCTGGAGGCAGGGGGTGGTATTTCCTGCAGAGGCATGCAGCTCCTCCTCTACAGTAACAAACCAGGTGGGACGGCCTAGGTTCCTTAGCATGACGTTGAAACCAGTATTCTTTTGTACCAAACAATGTTTGTCAAGAGATTTGTAATAGTTGACTGCAAAACCTCATTTTTGATGTTTATATTTTTTTAAGCAGTTGGGTAGCGGATATGTTTAATAAGCTAGAGCCTGTTTTTCATGTGTGTGAAACTCCTTAACAAAGAGTTGCTAGTTCACTTTCAAAGAGGAGGTGGGAAATGTATTGAACATTTTGTTTGAATCTGGGGTCCTCAGAATACATTCTTAAAGAGCAATATTCTGATGCACTAATTTGGGTGGACCTTTAATCATATCTTCCTCCTTTTCCTGTAGGAAAGAGTAGAGGAAAATAACGTGCTTCTACACTTTTTTCCCATATGATCATTGGGGTTCATTTGGCTTGTTGCATTTGATATGTTTCTAATACATTGTTAGTGGTGTCTTTGGAGTGTAGTGGGTGAATTGTATACTGGTCTAAAATGTTAGCTGCAGTAACAAGTTCTACACGTTCAAATTGGCCTGTTGCTGGTGAGTGTTGAATAATGTGGGTGTCTTCTCTTAAGTCTGCCTCTATGTTTATTTCTTTTTAGTAGTCATTGTTTTTTTTAGATATTGTAGTGCTTGTCTAACTTTGTTTAATTCGGATAGCTGCCAAATGTTTTTGTCTTTTATTGACACACCATTATCTAGTAAAATCAAATATTGATCTATTGGTCACTGTACTCTTAGAGTGTGTACATTTTCTTTTAGATCTAATGACAAATATACTATTTTGCCACAGAAGCCCTTTAGTAACTCGGATGGAGGTAATTTGGCTGATTTCGGCTGAAGGTGTATTATAGTTTGAAATGGGTGCATGTTTATATTTTAATGATCTCGTACAAGTTAAGTTGTTGGAGAGCTTTTGGAAGTAGGAATTATTAGTGACACTGCATGATGGCATTTGGTTATTGTCAAGCTTTGTGTTGCAGTACATAAAAATGTTGAGGGGTCTGTTATTTTGTATTTAGTTTCTGCTGTTAGATATACCGTTAATTGAAGCCATTGGGATTCTTCATTGTTTTCTATTTTGTATTGTAGATCTACTATATTTGTCCACTTTTATAAAATGTTCTGCGACAACACACACATATTTGGTCTGGTCTGGTATTTCAGCAGATGTGTTTTGAAACCTAGCTATTTTTCTGTATGTCTTTATTAGGACATTGGTGTTTATGAGGATTTTGGTAATGTTTTCTGAAGGTACATAATTTTCTTCGTCAACTTCAGTTCCAAGGTATTTACGTTGGATGTGTTCTATTTCATGAAGCAGTTATTTGGCTGTTCCATGCAGGAGAATGATATTTCAATTTTGCAATTCTAGAGCGGAACTTTTGGCATAATATAGCCGATGCACAAGATTCTGTATAGTAGAATGGTGTGTTGCTAATATGTTCATGTGGTGGGAAGTGCGTTTGCAAGCAGTTCCTAAAATACAGGCTAATGAATGTCCTCACAGACCAATGTGGCTACACACTGGACATGTGTCTATGGTTTGCAAAGTTTTCATTTTACTTGTGTCTTTTATTTTCACATAGTTGTCATATACATATTTAAAGGATTGTTGGGTAGCATTACACATTTGTACAATGGATGGTTTGTTTGGGTGAAAGTAGCATTTGGTTCAAAGTTTGTTGGGGACGTTTTCCCTATAAGAGTTTCTTTAACCATAATTGTGTGTTCCACCATTTCATACCTTCGACAATTTTTGTGTACGGCATTTGTTTTTTGTTGTTATTGTTTATAAGCTTCTTCATTTAAATATGGTTCTGTGCTGCTTGTGTGAATCCATTAACAATTACAGAAGTTTGAAAAGGTTTGTATAGTGACACTGCACATGTTTAAAAGTAGGTTTTGTCATGTATTGATTAATTTAGTTAGTGGGTTCATTCTGTTTAAAATCAAGGCCAACAATTGTATATTTAGTAGAAACGCACTGTCAATTAGAGTTTGCAGGATTTGTTTTTAAGGGTAGACTGTGCATTTTCATCTGTTTTTATAAGATTGTGAAGAACTCTGTGGTGGAACATTTTCTGGAACAGACATTTATTGGATTGCTTTACTGTGCATACGTTAACGCTGGTAGATAGAGGGTTAGGTTTGTTAGTAGGTCAGGTTTTGTTTGTACATATATTTTTACTTTCAGATTTTGCTAGTGAGGCCTTACACTTTATAATCGTGGCTGGTTTAGTTTTGTTGCGTGAGGTTATTAGCTCTTTTGTTTTCATGTTTTTTGTACATTGTTTTCGTGGTGGATGACTATATGATGTAGTTGTATTCTAATATGCTCTATTTTCTCTTTCTGGTTTATGGAGTTGCTTTTTTAGTAGGTATGTTGTTATGTCTGTTAGGAAAAGAGAACGTTTGTGTTGGAAAGTGGTGCAATGTATATGCATGTATGGGGCATGGCTTTGTGGGTGTGATTGTAGAGATGAATAGAGTTGTGTTTGATTGTGAGGTGGTAAATTAGGTGTGGTTGGGAAGATTGTGAGAGTAGGAGTCTGCAGAGGTATGATGACATTGGTTTAGTGACTGTGAGAGAAGTGGTGTGATGGAATCTCTAGGGTCATTGCATTGTGTTGATCAACAGAGTGGGTGTTGCAATGGTGTGTGTAGATGGGAATAGTGAGACTCTAATGGTGTATTTTAATGGGCTACAGTGAAATAAATGTTGGTTTGAAAAGAGTAGTCTGGGGTAATACATAGAGGAACTGTGTGTGGGAATGGTGAAGTACTTTTAGTAATCAATGTTGATATTTATGAAGGAAGGAGGAGTGTTGGGGAAAACAGTTACTAAAATTGGGGGATGGCTAAACACGGTTGCTTTTAGGAACATTTTCATGAAAGTTAAGAAATGTGAATTTGTAGAAGCTCTGTAATGTTTTGTAAAAGAGTAGAATGTTGATGGAATTGATTTGTAGTACACTTTTAAATGGCAGTTGGTGTGTGGAAGTTTAATATGTTAGGAGTATGTGCATACTTGTCAACATGATGCATTCAAATCTGTTGATGTTTATTTAGTCCTAGATTTTTTGTTTGCGTTCTGGTTCTTGTAGATCCACCTTTCCCATTGTGAAAATTGGATTACAAGTCATAGAATGTAGATACAAATATACAACTGAATAAGCAGCTGCAGATTGGAATGAGTAATGTTAGGATGTATACATGTACTGTCAATATATTAAACTGGCACACACTAGTTGCCAATTACAAATGCTGTACAAATCTTTTGTATCAGCTTTCCCTTTCGTTTTTGAAAAAGTGACACAGTGCTACTGTAAATGAAGATATCCATTTTTATACTTTCTTCAAAATGCTTCCAAAATAATATTTTGAAAAGCACAGCATTGTATATATTTATTTGATATACATGTCACAGTTTTGAATCTTGAAGTTAAGTTGTGTTTTACTCTTTGCATTCTGGGGCTTGTAGGTTGTGTTTTAAAATGGGTAAAATTAATTGGAATTGACAGAATGCAAAGGAAAAAAGAAAGATTTAATAAGCAGCTATAGATTTGAATGGGTGATGTTGAGATGTTGTTCTGCCAACATATTAAACTGGCAGAAACTAAGTGCAATTTATAAAGGGTCTAAAGATCTATTTTATCTGCTTTTCCTTTATTTTATGAAACAGTGACACAGTGCTGCTATATTTGCACATAGGTATTTTTTAACTTTCATCACAATTGTACATAGGACCATTTTGAAGTGCAGAGCATTGTAATTGTTTGCTGCTTCAAGTGAGCAGGCGATGAATGCTGAAGTGCATGGCATTTGCTAGAGTGGTTAAAAAAGAGAACATGCATATTGAGACGCTTCTTAAAATATATATATATATATACATATATATATATATATATATATATATACATATATATATATATATATATATATATATATATATATATATATATATTTGTGGAAGAGTTGAAGAAAACACATTGTTTTAAATATAGGCATGCCTGTACTATGTTTTGTTAGATGCAGATCTTGTTAAATCTGGAAATGGAAATCTTGGACAGTTCATAGTAGTTTTTGATACAGATGCCTTTCATTAACAGGAAATATGCTCCCTGGGAGTTCAAATGTATGTTAGAAAGAATGTTCATTTTAGTGCTAAATTCCTCCCACCGTGGAGACCCCCAGCTCTTTTGCTGGATTTAGGATTTTTTTTAATTTTAACCCCTGAGTGAGTGAGACCCTCTCACATGTGTTTTAACTGATTTGGATTTTGTGTTTTCACTGTTTTTGGAGTATGACAAACTCCATATACATCTGCTTTTTGTATGGTGATACATAGCACCTTCAGTGCAGTGTCAATGAGAAATCCTTTGGAGTTCTCATAAGGTGAATGGACCCTTTCTTGTGTGAACTAGAGTTCCCAAGAATAGTAAAGTGAAATTGACTCTACTTACTTTTTTTCTCTGTAGGTCCAGCACATACCATCTTATGTGGAGTGCTGGGGGGGTTACCTAGTAGCCCTGTATCCTACTTTCTCATGTAACATGTTTATGTTACCCTCCCTACTTTAAATGTCTGGTGGCAGTGGTTTAATATTTCCTATCATTGCACTTTTCTACCGGAGGCTAAACCCTCAGCTGCAGTACAGCATCCATGGGTAACCATTTTGTCAAAATGGCCCCTCCCTTCATTTTTTTCCACTTTCTGTTTGTGAGGTCTTTCTTGGCTTTGTCTCTGTGTGTTGAGTTTACTGCAGCCTCCTGTACCTTTGAATTGCCCGGTGAAGCCCTGCTGCTGTGCTGACCTCTTTTTTCACCTGGACAGAGAAGCTCAGGATAGAACAATTTCTCCACTTGGGTCATTGGGACCGACTAACCCCGGGACAAACTCCACTGGACCATCATCCCCCACTTGTTGTGCCTCTCCATTGCTGCAAAAGCCCAATGCCAAAGGTTGAGTTTCCATATTCGAATTCAACATCTGTCACAGAACCAATCTGGCTAGAAACTCCAGGAGCCTTCTAAGGACCCACCAGCAGCAGGACCTGCAGATCCAGAGTCCCCTCATCAGAGTGCTGCACCGTGGGAGTGAAGGAAGTCCAATCGTGTCAGAGATCTGCATCAATGCTATTTGCTAAGCAACGAAACAGCGAAGTGCTGCTGAACTGAAAACAGCCTGTAGCTGCCTGATAACTTCCTGAGTACGGCCGCAGGAGCCCTCCAGACATCCTCCCTCTTGTCCCCACAACTGAGGCTCAGGAGCCAGGGTCTGCATTGCTGTAGCAAGACAGGACCCACCTGGACCACTCTTCTTCTAAGCAGAGGTACTGTTTAGCCATGGCGCACTTCCCTTATTGCCTTTAGCCATGTTTTTCTTAATGGGGAATTGCATTGGCTACCTTTTCTGAGTTGACTGCAACTCCCTTCTCACAAGTTTAACAGCTTGTGACCATACAAGTGATTTTTTCTGAACTCTCTAACTTCGTGCAAGACTTTTATCCAAGAAGTGCATCAGATCCTTAGACTGTGTTTCAATGACTTTGGCTGTCCTGGCAGCCTAAGGCACTCTTCTAAATCGATTGACTTTTATATTGTTTGTCCCTCATAGGTTGTGACTTGTTAAACACTGTTACTAATGGGAAAGGCCTATCTAGCCTTCATTAGATGATTCAGTTGTCCTCACATATTTTGAGAACCTGTTCTAACCTTGTTGCTTGCCTTAACCTTTCCTTTCTACAACTCTGAATCTGCAAAGTATGCTAGAGTAGTATATAAATGCAAACACTATCCTTGTGATTGAAGTCACCTCTGGGTGTAGGAGAAGTGTATGAAGCATATCCAAAGATTATTCACTGGCTTTTTTGATTCTGAAAAGTAATTTCAAAGTTTATTCGTATTGTTACAACCTTTTACCTTTTTAAAGAATGCTTATTTAAAACTGACATTGAATAAATAAATAACTAGTTATAACTGAAACCTTTAGTCTAAGGGCCTCATTCTGAGGTGGGCGGTAAGGGATACTGGGCACCGGTAAGGTGACCGGTGCCGGTAATCCCTTACTGCCCAATTCCGAGGTCCCTTAGCGGGAACCGTTAAGGACGTGTGGTCTGACCACATAATCTTCACAGGTCCAGCTAAGGGACCAGAGCGCTAATAACAGGCCTGCTATTCGCGGGCCCGTTATTAGCGCCTTTGCTATTCCCATTGAGCCCTATGGGTGCTCAAATGGGAATGAGGAATGGTTTGGTGAATGGGGACTTACCGGGTCCTCCAGGGTTGGAATGACCCGGTAAGTCCCCATTCAACCAGACCTGTGCCGGACTCGGTATTGGAGGCAGCCATGGTGCAAATAGCGCTATGGCTACCTCCAATCTCTGAATGAGGCCCTAAGTGTTACTTGGCTACTCGTATTTACGGATTTCATTTGCACAGCTCTACAGCTCACATTTACCCCACTTAAGGTAGGCCTGGCTGCTCAGTCACACTTCCAACGTCCAACTTGTGTGGTACAGACACATACCAAAATGTGGGTTACCTTATACCAAGCAGATACGTCTTGTGTAGTCTCCCACAGTGTGACTACCCCAATTCCTACCTAACAGTGTACATCTGATGTTTTTAAGTTAGATGACAGGGTTAGGTGTAGAGGTTTTAGATGTGATTGGTGGAAGTATGTGTGACTCTTCGAAAACAGCCAATGAGGGAGTGTTGAAAACAAAAAAGTGGAAAGGGTCTAAGAGCTGCCCCTGTGCTACGGGGTCTGAGAACAAAGCAGTATTCCACAGGCAGCACATTCCACATCTGGGTCTTTTGTGGCTGCCTGGCATGGAAAGGTTACTGTGGGGATTAGCCAATCAGGTTTGGTGGGTGTGGTGTACAGGAAGAGAGGGTAACAGATTTTTTTTTGCAGGAGTTGTGAATGCACTGACAATGGCAATGGCTATGTGTTTGAGAAGGCAGACTGTGTAGATGCTGGGGGACTCTTCTATTCAGTCATTTAAGGCATATGCTGAAAATCAAAGCATCCTTAGAAATATTGGCTTGGCAGAAGTGGAAGTTTTGTGAAATGCAGTTTGTGGCTTAAACTAGGCAAGCTTGTTTTCATTCTGTGAGAGTATGGCTCACTTTAGATGTCCATACATTGTGATTGTGCATTGAGGAGGGGACAGTTTGGGGTTTTTGAATCCAGTGTCTTTTTTGTCCTGAAGGATTTCTTTAAAAGCCCAATTCAACGGTTTCCTGCTGCTTAGATTTCTTTTTTCTGAAAGGTAAACATAGAGTTGTCCAACAAGCCTTTTCAGTCCATAAATTGAAGAATCAAGACAGATTGTCAATAAAGCTGTATCTGCTTTTTGATATTCTGCAGGAATGTCATCTTTTGAGAATGACAATATCATTTCTTATGGTGTAAATTTGTTTTGTCAAGATGGAGTTCACTTCACAGATGTCTCAAATGCAATTTTCCTTTACAATGTTATGAATGCACTGCAAAATTGTAAAGGAAGATGTAGATTATACAGTACTACTGTATATATAAAAGCAAAAAATAAAGGAACATAGGTATTTGTTAACAAACCCAAAAAAGGGTTCTTTTGACAGCCACCACTAAAGACTAAATAACTTAAACTGTGTTTAATTTTGCCACCCACTGTGATGCTGGAAATGCATTGGAGGGACAGGGCCTCCCTGTCAGTGTCCTGTAGTCCTTTTTCATTTGTGTTCTGTATTGTTTTCTGCCCAGGAGTCCATGTGGGATTCCTGGCAGTGCAGTTCTTCCTGTTTTTGGTTTGGTGTACAAACCCATGGGATACCCTTATGGTACCCATGGGTGGGGGTGCAACCCTGTACCCATAGTGAAGGTTTTTGGACACCTTGGTGTGGCCCACAGAGCAGGGTATGGGCTGGTGACAGCTCCATGCTGAATTTGACAGGTGCTCTGGGTATCCTCCATTTTGGGATACCCAGGACCTGCCATTTGAATCAGTTGATTCCTGATAGGAAACAAGATGGCCCCTGTGGCCTCTTGCTTTCTATTGCCTGTTACCTTGTTTACCAAAGTCCTGGGAAGCCCTGGATCTGTCCCTTCCCTCTGACTGCCTGTTGGGTGGAAGTTCCATATATGGTGTTGTTGGGAAGACCAGGCCAGACTGGCTGGAGCCTTCCCAGTGACTGTATGTTGTGGGTACACCCTGTGAGTGGGACCTGGGTGAATGGAGTTTGTGACCACTGTGCACTTCTTGTTGTGGGTGTCTGGTTTCTGGTATGAGAGACAAAGATGAGACAGCCCTGCCCAAAACTGGTATGAATGCAGTGTGTAGTGTTGGGTACTTTTCCCAATACACATTAATTGTTGTGAATGTCTGAGAGGGAGGAGTATGGCCTGGATGCATTGTATGTCTGATTGGCTGCCTGACTGCCTGAATGCCCTTCAGTATGATTGGCTGCTGAGTGTGACCCAGCAGTGTGGATGAGAGGCAGAATAGTATATCTGGTGACCGCTCACCACTGGAAATTGTTCAGAAGCTGAGTGAACATTTGAAGAGTAACTGGAACTGCTTATCCTCGATGCCCAGCTGGAAAAAGAAGAACTGCTGCTGCATTTGCTTCAACCCGATCCAAAAGCTGTGGAGTTCGTCGAGGACTGATCCGAGAGAGGGCCTGGCTAGGTGCCCTCTTCCCATGCTCCGAGGGACCATCGAGCACTGCTAACCTTTGCCGAAGCTCCCTGGAAGTCACACCCTTGAAAGGCTGCCGACCGGAGATGGGGACCACCGAGGAGAACGAAGTGAAGCACCTGGACATTGACGCCTTTGAAGTCCATTGCCGTCGACCAGGGTTCGGAGTATCACCATAACCGCTGGAGGCCCGTCAAAGCTGTGTTGCCCAGAAGAGGGGACCGCTTGATGCTGTGCCACCGACAACCAGAGCCACCCGCTCCTTTGCCTAAGACTGTCTAATCGAATGACTCCCTTGTCTGCACCGTCGACTGCTTTATTCCACCGGAGAAAGTTGAGGACGCCGCCGCGCCGAGGAGAATCCACCAGTGGGTTTCCCGCCACCCAAAGGCCACAAAGACTTTGATGATTTGACGCCCTTGTCGGGCCACAGTTCTTCAGAAACTCTTTGCGGTCCTGGACTATCCAACGCCGAGGTGCCCCGCATACCTCATCCTCGCAGGACGTCGTTGACGAGCACCACCTGGATCAACACCGTGGTCTTGGCACCCTCAAACTTTTCATCGATGCCAAGTTCACCTTCTTTGACGCCTCTCGGCGATCCGTGGCTCCTGCTTTAAAGGTAGTCACTCAAAAAGGATCCTTCGACGCCTCTTCGAAGATTTCTGCCCTACCAGGTACATTGGGGGGGTAGAAACATTATAGAAGGAAATAAGACTTGTAGAACAATATATGAACTTAGCTTGTTATATCTCTTTATTTACAGGTTGCCCAGGTGGGGGGATCTCCACACAGAACTGTGTCTAGTGGTAGGAGCCAGTATTCTGCCAATTGTTCTAATCAACTCCTTTCCTCCTATGTCTATTGCTGGTTGCCTTTATTAAGTGAGATGTGTGACATTTGACCAAGGGTATAGTTGATACACTTTAATGAGATCTGATAATAATTGTGGTACCACTTTAGAACTGTATATATTTACCATTGCTGATTTTCTGAGCACAACGTGAGTTATTGTGATAGTGTACATAAACTTGAATATTAATTATATACAGACTGTGTTTTAACTAATACAGTGTGTGGACATTCCTTTGTGGGGGCTTGGGGACTACATTGCTCTTAGGAACCAGCTTGCATAACCTCCTGAGAAGCTAGGCCTTGATTGCTCGTCCATTGCTGCAGTAATAGAGAATCTTGGATGGGGTCCTCTGTGCCTCTCCTCTGCCATATAGAGAGCAGAAGTACAGATCCCCCCTTCAGTCTTTACACCCATCCATTCCAGTAACCGTGACAACTGCAGACACCACAGTAGTCCGCAGATGGCACATGCCACATCCAGGTTTTATAAAGTTGTCTGGCATGGAAAGGGGACTGTGAGACCGTGGATAGTCATAGTGTCCAAGGACATCGGGGGATCAGCCAATCAGGTTTCCTGGTGTGGTGTACAGGAAAAATGGGTAGCAGGAGTTGTGTTAGTACGGGTTGTGAGAGCATTGAAAATGTGCATGGCAATGTCTTTCAGCAGGCATAGTGTGTGTATTTTGGGGGACTTGGGGGTTCATTGGTTGAAGGAGTATGCTGATCATTGTGAAATAGTCAAATGAATTATAAGTGTTCTGGTATGGAGTGCAAGACATGAAGTGGGTAGACTTGCTCTCATTTTGTGCAAATATGGTTGAATTGAAACATCCGGACATTATTATTGTTGATTGTGGATGAACAGTTAGGGGAACGTGACTGGAATTTCATTCAGTTTGAATGAAATGTTCTCTAATTTGAAAATAATTTTTTCACACTTTGCCCTGAGACAGATGTGGATGCATCAAGTTCAGTTGGACAACAAATGGAAAAAGCAAGGTCCAACATCAATAAAACTGTGTGTGCTTTTGTTTGCGATTTTGGCATGACATTGTTTCATGATGAGAACATTAAATTTGATAGGGCCAAGATTTTTCGGCGAGATGAAGTACATGTAACTGATGTGGGTAATCAGATGTTTGTGGAAAACATTCACAATGCTTTGAAGCCGTTTTGGTGAAGGTGAGAAGAAATTAATACATTCAGTGAAATGTTTTCTTAGTTCAGTTTGTAAATCTAAACATTAAAAAAATATATAAAAGCCAAAAACACCAAAAAGGTTCTTTTAAGAGCCACCCGTTTTGAACGCAAAACTATTCAAATTATTTTTATTGTCCCACCTCATGCCTGGAATTCTTTAAAAGTCCTCAAACTACTGCACTGTCCATGGACTATGCAGGCTGCACAGGGGCCAGTTAATTTTTTTCTCATTTCTATTTTTTAACTCTGAAAGTTGGCTCCTAAAGGAAACTTTTTTGTGTTTTTTTGGATTTTATTTTGTTGTTGTTTTTTTTTGTTCAGAAGAGGCATGGTAGGGGAGGGAAGGAGCACCATCCACAGGGTCGAAGAGGCAGGTACAGAGACGAAGATTTTGGGCAGGCCTTTATCAGGTAGGAGGCAAGTGTTTCTCATGCTCCTTGATAGTAGCCTCAAAAGCACTCTGAAACTGCTCCCCCTTACAGCTTAGTGGTTCACAGTACATACATAGCACTGTAACCGTCAAAAGCTAAGGGTCAACAGCGTTCTGTATGATCTGTGAAACTGCTGCTGCGATCCTCTGCCCCATAGGAATATGCTTTTTGGTGACAGGAGCAGATGAAGATGATGGGGTGGAAGAAGTCAACCTGCTCTTACCTAAGAAAGGTATCGCCTTTTTCAGAGCAGTCAGGTGGGTTGATTTGGTGTGGCGCTTCATGGAAGTAGTACCATAGGAATACAAGGCAGGTTTCCCACGACTAAGTACAACTTTGCACTCAGTGCATAGAACCGTGCTTTCACAAGCCTTTGGGACATTTCCAACAGTTGTGAAAAACCAGGTCTCCCTCAGGGTACTGGTGACAGGGACTTTCACCACTTCATCCACTTCTTCCTCTTGATCCTTCTCTTCTCTATCACTGTGCCTGTTCCCCTCTCCAGGCCCTCCAGATGATGATGATGCTGGGGGTGGTTGGGAAAAAGCAATGGCCATAAGAGATGCCATAGTCTCCAAGTATAACTTCTTCAAAAGACAGGAGAAAAGGCAACATAAATGTGTACAGCAGTGAAGTATGTTCTCTCTCCTGAATAGCCAGATGGAGAATGAGGAGAAGTAATGGGTGGGTCCCTTTAGAGGTACCGTCCACGGAGAGTCGTACTGTCTGTGGACTACTGAGTCAGAAATAGGCCTTGTAAAGTTGAAAAACGTTGCAAGATGAATGCAGAATGGGTCTGGGAGCAGTGCAAGGGTGATGCTTATGCTTGAAACACCCTAAATTGTTTAGAAAAGCACTTTTAAACTGTCCACAATCATGGAACCATGGACACCCCGTCACTACTGCAGGGGCGTTGTCCCATGATGGCATCCATGGCTGCCACGGTCCCGGCGCCGTCAACGGACACTCGTTGGGTGGGAATCGCAGGGTGAATTTGCTGGGTGTCCGTAGATCAGGCAGGTGTCCGCAGACTAATTAAAAGTGCACCATTTTGAGTGCAGACACCCCGGACAGTCATAGTGCTCACCAAATCATAATGGGAGTTTTATGAAAAAGTTGGAAACATCGCACAGCAATAAATAAAATATTTATAGTACAAGAGATATATTTATTTAAGAAAGGGATAGGGTATCAGAATGGGAAACATAAATGGGAGAATTAGGAATTTGTGTACAATAATTATGAGGGGAGGAAGGGAGTGAGGTTTCATCAAGTTCAGAATTTGATGGGGATGATTGCTGGGGACAAGAGGGACAGGTGCAAGAAGGACAGTGATAGGGAACAATTTTAATGACATGATTTTTGACATCGTCTAAACATTTGCTAAAATCATTACCCAGTTCATCCAATTCTTATTGACAAGTTCATGATTTGATATGATATGGCATTTGTAACCCGTGTGTACACACGTGTTTCTAGGCGTGACAAGACATGGAGGGGGAAACAAAGGAAGGACAAATCAACGATCTTACTGAGCCTTCTGTCATTCAGATCACACAAGCGCGTGACAAGACAAGGAGGGGGAAACAAAGGAAGGACAAATCAATGATCTTACTGAGCCTTCGTTCATTCAGATCACACAAGCGCAGGGAGGAGGTCTGGAGAAGTGCAGTTAACAGAGAGCAGCCAGTGGTGGCTAAGTGCTGGTAATCAGAGGGTGCAGCCAGCGGGTGAGAGGGTACTGTAGGGTTACAGACACAGATCACAAGTGCTGGGGTAGCAAAGAGGCAGTGTTAGGTGCAACTGGACACACAGGGGCCGGGACCCAAATTCAGAGGGTGGCCAGGTGACCAGTGCGTGGAACAGATGGGTGATCAGCAGGGGAGAGGAAGAGAGAAAGCGGAAGCGAAGAGGAAGGTCTTGACTTGCTTACAGAACCAAACATGATTCTGCTTAAGTTTGAGAGAGACACAGAGGCTGTTCCAGAGGGAGGCAATAGCCAAAGAAAGAGATCTGCTCCCAACTCTCTTATTGGAAAAGCGACTGACCCTCAGAGAGTTGGAGGCGGATGAAGGTAGAGCTTGATAAGGGAGACATTCATAAAGAGATAGTTGGGGGTGGTGCAGATGCAAGTCTTGAACTTGATCCTGGCTGGCACTGGGAGCCAGTGAAGAGATTTCAGAGCTGGATAGATACAATCCCTGGGCATGAGGCCAAGGATAAGTCTTTCAGTCCTATTCTGGATAAGTTGTAGAGGATGGAGAGTAGAGGCAGGAAGATTTAGAAAGAGGCTGTTGCAGTAATCCAGTCTGGAGAGGACCAGAACTCTGGATAAAGTGAGCTTCTGAGGGAAAGTGAGGAAAGGAAGTATACATCTGAGGAGGTGCAGCTCATAGTTTGCCTACTTAGAGACGTTAGAAATGTGAGGAGAGAAGGAGAGGGTGGAGTCGAAGAGGACCCCAAGGTTCTTTGCCTCACATATGGGAGAAGGGAGAGGCCCATAGTGGGCGGCCAGAGAGAGAGAGGAAAGCAGGGAGCTGGTGTTCCGATGAGGAGGGTCTCTATTTTAGTGGCATTGAGACAGAGATCAATAGCGGAACACCACTCTTGAATTGCAGACAGTCATGAATGAGAAAAGGAGTAGAGGCGGCCAAGGGGAGCCTGAAATATTACACTGAAGGTTTGAGCAGAGAGCAACTATGCTGTGGGCAAGTGGAGCCACGTATTGGTTGAACAGCCAGGGAAAGAGGTTAGACCCCTGGTAGAGAGAGGGATAGAAGAGAGGAAGTACCAAATTTGGACCTGAGAGGGTTGTTCAGTGCGAAAGAAGGCCAGTCAAGCCAGAGCTGATCAGTGTTACCCAGTTATCACAGAGACACTTGAGCAGGATGGCATGGTTGACCATGTTGAAAGCAGAAGAAATATCAAGGAGAATGAGGACACAAGGAAGGTTAGAGTCAAGGTTGGAAAGCAGGTCTTCACCGATGTTCAGGAGAGCAGTTTCCATGCTTCTGGACACTCTGAAGCAAGACTGATGTTCATGGAGTCAACCAATAGATTCAGTGTGAAAGTTCAGTTTTTCCAAGAGTTGGCCCAAGAAAGGAGTGATAGAGATCGGGTAATAGTTAGTCGGAGCGGAACGATCAGCAGAGTGCTTCTTAAGAGGGGGCTGCACAAGAGAGTGCTTCAGGGGTGAGGGGACATTTCCAGTAGCAAAAGAGTGATTGCATAAATCAGCCAGGGCTGGAGAAAGTGTGTCAATGTGGTGCTTGATGGTTTTGGAAGAACAGGGAAGAACCTGTTTTGACAAGACTTTCAAAGATCAGACATGTCTAGAAACATTGTCTGGAGTGAACAAGGGAAAGGAAGAGAAGGTAGGGGGAGAACAGGCCACAGGCAGGCCAGGCATGGATGATTAGGAGGAGGAAGAGAGGGTGTACAGGATGTCCTGAGTTTTAGTGATAAAATGAGAGGCCAAAGCCGTGCAGAGGGCCTGGGATTGAGCAGAAGTGGTAGAGACTGCAGCAGGGTTGGCCAGCTCCTTGTTGATTTTGAAGAGTTCGGCTGAGTTGTTAGATGCCACAGAGATGCAGGCTTGGATGAGTGCTCTCATCTTGTCAAGTATAGAGAGTCTGTACTACCTTTGGAGCAGGGGGCAGGCCAGTTTGTCAGAGGGTGCACCTTTAGCCTTCCACTTCCTATCATGCACCCTTCAATTGTGTTTCAGGGTGACGAGGCCTGATTTGTTTATTTATAGTTCCGGATAGGATTTATGTTTGTGATTCTTGGGATTGTGTGTAATTAAACAGGGACATGGTTTCTTCATGAAAACTATGTACTGTAAGAGAAACAGAAATTATTATTATTTTAGTAAGGTGTGTACACAATACATTATTTGTTAACATTTAGATATGCATTGTATCCCATTGGAGAGTTTTTTTTGTGCTCATTTCTTCTTTTGGGAAGTTCTCCTCTAACTACTAAAGTGTGCATGTGAGAAAGAAAAAGTGCTTCTGTCTTATAACACATTATTATATAATGAAAGCAAATGATAGAGAAATAAATAAATGTGCTTACTGTTTAGTAAGAATTTTTTGTTCAATAATGTGAGAAACCATAAGGTGTCTCACCCACTAGTGCCCGGGACCTGTCATACAGTTGGCGAGGACACAGCCATTGCAGTTCCTTGGGCTGGACCAGTGTGGGAGGATCACCTGGGTGAGGGACATTCGAGGAGTGGGTGTGAGACACCGGATGGTGAGACACGGTATCCCCTTCATTAAAACACCTTAACCCCATCCTACCAAGTAGGATATTTAGGAACTCCAACAACCCCCCACCCCTTTACAGCACAAACACTTTTTCATGGACAGCCCGCTATTAGAGAAAGTAGACTAAATCCTGAGCTATATACCTGACGTGTCCCAATTTGATGGTCAGGCCAGGTCAGGCCAGGTCAGGCAATTACTGGCCATCACACACACCTGACTTCCATTAAGCTTCCCCACACAGATAAAAGGCAAGCACAAGAGCACACTCGGAGCGAGGCAAAGCACACAAGGAAACAGCAGTTCTGAGATGGCTGTTTAACAAGAGGAGAAAGACGGTGAAACAGAAGGGGATTGCAAGGAGGGAAGTACCCTTGACCATTTCGACAAGGAACCGTTGCTTTCATGAGCCCTTGAGATTGTAAAAAGTGTAAGAACAGGAAAACAGGCTGAAGAATCCTGCGTTGTGTGTCAAAGAAACCTGGGGCCCTCCTGCATCAAGAATCAAGGTGTAGAGAATTACTAGGATCTGTAGTACTGTCCTTGGCTCCGAGAACAAAGCAGCATCAGTAGAATTAACACAGCTGGTGAGTTGGGGAGATGGATACAAGACTGGTCTTTGATGAAGTCAAAGTTTCAATCAACTGGCAACATTGTATGGCGAGTGCTAGAATGAACATTTTTTAAAATATGCGTGATAAAATACACAAGTAAAGTTGAATTGCTGATGAGTGATTGAACTTTGAAACTAAGATACAATACCTTTGACAGAGTGGTCCTGCACCATGTGGGTGTTCAATCGAAAGTCTCTGTAAGGTACCCAGCTGAAAAGAGAAAGGGTTGTTGAGAATTGTGAATTGAAGTAATACTGAGATAGGTCAAGCAAAACCCTGTGCAAAATTGAAAGTCATCAATGTTGATGCAGTAAAGAACATTTATGGCAGAGTTGATGAAGTTGGTCCAAGCCCAGCAGAGGGAGATCAGTTAAAAGATTTGTGTTAAAGTCGGTCTGAGACCCATGGAGGGGGATAAGCAGGTGAAGCAAAAATCACCCCAACAGGTTTTGTGTTGAAGTGAGTCTGAGCCCAGCAAAGGGGGGACCGGGGTGAACAGAAATCCACCCGAGAATTTGTACATGTGTAATCCTAAGAAGGTGGTCTGAGCCCAGTGGAGGGGAACCCGGGGTGAACAGAAAATCACCCGAGAATTTGTACGTGTGAAACCCTAAGGAGAAAGGCACTTTGTTCTTTGTTGTATTGTGTCAGGTCCTCTGAAAAAGAGACTTTGAATGGCAAATAGACTTTGGCACAGAAGGCCATGCCGTTGAAGTTTTGAGCTGCACCCATGTGCTACAGAATTCAGAGACTGTGCTAAGCTCCAGTGTGACACTAAGTCCCCTGAAAACATGGGGAAGGGAAGCCAACTATTTAAAAAATTGTTTCTTCATAACACAACTAATACCGGACCTGAGTTTGGTTTCTAAGCGCAGATCTGGGATTCAAAAAACTGTTGTTCTGCGTGGTCTTGCTTCCAAGACCAGTGCATTGCCCCTGTGCTATCCTCCGTTCAACGGCTTGAATATCCTGACATATCATTTAATTAACACTTTTCTTTTGCATGACATTGTTTCACACACTATTTGTGTTTAGACATAAGGTTTTGTAATGGGTTTATTAGTATAGGTCCTTTTATTTTGACAAGCCACCACTAGGACTGCGTTATTATTATTTGATGGTCGTAGCTTGCTCTTATCTTTAGATATAGGATTATATAGGTGTATGTCAAACCCGATTGAAGTTTATGTTTATGTTTATGTTATGTTTATTGAGTTTATATAGTGTCAATAAACAACCTTGAACTGTCATCACGTGTTTCTGTCTTACTGTTGATACCATGCCTTCCTGACAATAAGCACCTGGTGGTTCTCAATCTGTATGCAGAGTTGTAGTGAGGAGATTACATGAAGTGTACAGTTATGGTTTGTGATTTGTGCATTCCATTGTAATGTGGTTTTTTTACATGTTTGTACAAAAATGTATATTTGCATGTTGTAAACATGAGTTGTGATGTTATGTACATCTGTTTGTTAGTTGATGGGTTCATAAGCAACCATAACTCGTGCAACCTCTGTGCACTGCTAAGACTAACACCCAGGACATCAAAGATAACTTCACAAATGTTAATACATAAAGGCTGCACCACTAGTGCTTGAGCATCCAAGCTTTATTCTGAAATATCTACACACTGACTTATTGATTGAAGTTGGGTTATAGCACTTGATCAATATATTCCTCAAAGATGTGTGAAAATGCTATAAAAATTGGGTGTGGTGAATGGACACACTTTATTATCAACAGTGAACATAGAACGCATTACATGATTATTTGATCAGATATGGCTTTACTTGGGAACATGTACAGCAGCATAATCAAAGGTTGAGTGTAAACGATAAACGATTTTAACTTAAAACACCTACTATGAGGGACAACAATGCCAGAGTCAGGAGGACATTATTTCCATGCAATATTATGTGGTAATATGTCAGATGCCATTCTGTTTCAATGCTATTTCTCCCCAATGACATTGAAATAAACATGTATATTGAATATGAAACTTCAATTTCTAATAAATTAGCCTGGCAAGGTTAACTCTCTTTATTTTTGTGAAGGATAATCCACCACACAACTCAACACTGCCTTGTGTTCCCCATGCATGTGTGCCTGCCCCTACCAACATTTCCGCTGTAAGCCAAGATTGGCAACCTTGTCTGCGCTGCCATCCGATCAATAATAAAGACCATCTTTTAGGTTGCTGTATCAGGAACATGCCATGGAATACCTCTAAGTCTAAAAGTTCATGAACCCCTTCATATCTCTATTAATTCCCTTATTTTAGATGATCTTCTTCCATCTCTCCTCTTCCTCGCCCAAATGCTGCTGCGTGCAACCATGGTACTGGCTGTTTTCAACTGACACCTATGTGCTGGCTGTGTGGTGCAGGAAGTGATTGCAACTTTTTCAAAATTCCACTCCCAGTAACAATATGTACAAACCTGCCTAAAATGGCCAGTCCATGGCCTGCAAGAAACTCTATTGGGCACCTACCAGGCCCCATGTCCACTTGATCATGCCACTGCCAGAATGGCAAAACACACTAACTCATTTAACCAGGCACTGAGCATGGTGAAATACTCTACCTCTGTACAACACTACAAGCTCTGCATCATCAGTGCCAGGCGCCTTTGCCGCAGACCCACTAGCCTAAGCAGAAGACTACCACCAAACCTATTTGTCATCAAACATTCTTTTTGTAACAACTGAAATTAAAACTAATCCCATGCACCGTTGCCAAAGTACACATTAGTGTTCAGAATATGTCAAACTAGTCTAAAACGGTCCAGTGACTGGCCGGCGTCGCAACCTAATGCGCACTTGGAGGCCCTGTGTCCACTTGACCCTGCAACTACCAGAATCAATAAAACACTGCCTCTTTACAATACTACAATCAATGCATTATCAGTGGCAGGGATAAAAGGCACTCGAGGACCTTGACACCGAGTTTTCTCTTTTTGTAACTCAAAAATATCTGCTGACAAGAAAATCATGTTCAAAATATAATGTGGCATTAAATTTAAAAAAAAAACGGTAATTTTGCCCCTTTTAAAGAAATATTCTAACCGTATCTGAAAACACCCTTACCGTCTCTGATTGATTTTTCTACATAAAAACAGACAGAACTACATGTTTTCCTATCGGAGCAATGAACGCCATGTAATTCTATTGTCTGGTATGTATATAACATGCATTTCAAATATAATTTGACATAGCTCATATTTTGTAATTGACCAAACAGTGAATTTCTCTTTTGTGTACATCAGAAAATGCCTCCCTTATTGGTCCAGTGGTTCCCGTGGACACTTTATCAGGAAGTGAGTGTGCCATTCAAGTTGAGATATCACTGTTTATTAACATATTTTTGCCAATGTTTTAAAACCACTGCTGAATGGATTAACAACACATTTGTCAAAGTGCTCTTTAATGACCAGGTTGTTACGCCTCACACGAATTTGGCAAACATTTGTCCAGATGTTTGGGCTGTAGGAGTCACAGACAAAGGTTGGGAGCCCCATCTTTGATCTCCATTAGAAAAACCACACACAACTTTCCCAAACATCCAATGTTGGTTCTATAATTTATTTGGGAAGGTTTTTTGTGTATTCATCAAATGGTGCGAAAGTTGTAAGCCTCCAAAACTGTGATCTTCCTATGTGGCATAACCACATGTTCACTTTCACTGACAATTTGCAATGCTTGTGAATGTGTTTAGACTGACATGCTTTGCACAGACCACTTTTTATGGTTTCTCTGGAGTATTAGAAGTTGTTTACTTCTAAAATAAAAGGGCATCATCAGAGGCATTTCTGTCACACTACCCCTATCCTTTGCGTACAGCTTCCCCTAATGTTTCACACATCAAGTACTGAGATTGTTTTCTTCTCACAGTTGGCTGGTTGATCACGTAAGAAACAGCAGAGATAGGATTTGTATTCCGTATACTCCTTGATGCTGACAAGCCCTGACCTTCAATACTGTGAGACTATTAAACAAATGTTAGCTGCAATTACTATAGGCATATCCAAAATAAAGAAACATTTGATCAAATAGTTGCATCTGCGGTAGTCGCAGCTGCCACAAAGCATTACAATAGTGAGAGTGCAGCATGGTCCTTAATTTACATGAACACTGAGAATGCATTCTCAACCCTTTATAGTTGTATTTTTATGCTGCCTTGGTTGCTTCACTCCAATTGGTGGAGACACTGTGTTTACATTTTATCCTGGTTGTTACTCTAAGTTCCCTTGGATGCACACGCACAAGGTGTGTAATTAGTATCTTCCAATAGACCACACCAAGGAAAAGGGTTTGGCATGCAGAAGATGTAAAAACAAAAGCCTATATAACTATATGGTAACATGCTATGTGACTTATGCCATGTAGGCCAAGACCACTAAACACACAACACATTCTACCTCAGAGGTTATCAAAAGAGAACTCCAAGGGAAGTGGACACTCCAACCCTGAGCATCCATAACAAGTGGGTACCTCAGGGAAAGCCTGTCAGTCTGCCTCATCTTCAAAGGGCTGACTCATAGCCAACATAAGGGTAACCCCTCTGGTGCCCATTAGACTGCTACCAAAGATAAAATTAAGCATAAAACACCATACAAGCACCTAAAGGCCAAGACAATGGGCTTCATTAGGAGCTTGGAGGTAGTCATGCCATTTTTTAGCGGCATGGCTACCCCCAAACCAGGTACCAACTTTTGCGGGCCCGGTAATTCCCATTCTTGGCAACCGGACCCGGTACATTCCCATTGAACTCCCATAGGGCTCAATGGGAATGGGGAGGATGCTAACAACAGGCCCGTTAATGACGGGCCCGTTGTTAGCATCCTGGACTGCTAGCCGGTACCGCTCTGCACATCTGGTCTGGCCAGGTGTCTAGAGCAGGACCCGCTGCATACCTTGTAATGTGGCGGCCCGGAATGTACAGTGCTGGTCCCTTCCTGGCACCGTTCATTCTGCGGCCGCCTATGTTGTAATGTGGCCCAATGACTCACAAGGCAAGGTTCAAGATTTTGGGGGGTTGGTGCCAAAGCAAATGGCAATCATTTGGTCAAAGTCTCTGTCAAAGCATGATGTTGAATTGTCTTTGGAAACACATTCAAAAACCCAACGAGTGCTTGATACATATTCCACATACTGCAAAGGCCCGCCACACGACCAGGTGCACTAATGTGGACCATCCATCATCGAAACCTACTCTACTCTATCTAAGAAAAGTGCTGGCACCAGTTACAACATATATTTTGCACACTGTACAGATGGCATCAAGTCTCTCTGGTTATCTCCATTTTACTCCTCCGCTCCTTGGTTCTCTACTTTAGCTCTCCCCTCTCCACTGTGCTACTTAATCCATTCCGCTAAAACTGCTCTCCCCGCTCCACTAAGTTACCTTCTCAGCTGCAAACCCACCCTCTCTACTACTACACTCCACTACTGCTCTACACTACACTTCCCCACACATAATTCCTCTATCACCTCAACTCATTCTATTAGCATTACTCACACACCTTTTACACACACCTTTTACACACACCAACGCCAAAGTACCACTTTCTACCAACAAACAATACCTCACCAATTCAGCAATCCTTCACCATTCTCTTCCGCACTGTCCTTCCTATGCTTTTTTTTTTGTCCTCCTTCTCCCTTGTCCTCACCTGAAAAATCCACACCTTTCTGTTTCCTGTGCATGCCATTATCGCCCCTTCCCCTTCCATCTGTTCTATCTCTCCCAGCTGGATCCTGGGGCAATTTATTGCCTTTCTTTTCTCCAGGACAGGTGTTACTGGTAAGCAAACACATTGAGGGGAATGTAAACTGTGTACCATTCTCTTCCTTGGGCCAGCCTGCTTTTGGAAATAGTGGGCCGCTACAATTACAATCAGTCATCCATTTCGTTTTGGAGCTGGCCAGAGCATACCATATGCTGGTTTGACATTGGACTGCTCTGTGGCCCACTGCAGGTAAAAGAACTGTCTCTATGTGTATCGTGAAGAAATATGGAATTGCTGGTTTGTTGTGTGGACCACTCCGTGCTCTTTATTAATGTAAGATTAATAATTATTCAAATGTCTGTGCCCTGTAGAGTGCTTGAACAGCTTGCTTTCGCTGTGTGTGTTGCTCCATGGTCACACAGTTCCTCACTGGCTCTTCGCTGGTGGCTTGATTTCTTCTCTACTGCCAGGCCTTCCCAGATTCGTAGAGCTAGGGTAAAAACAGAAAGTGGCAGGCCTGCATCATGCCTAACAGTTATGGGTTAAGGAAAGGTGTTACTTGTTTCATGACTTCCACTCTGAGAAAAAGGTCTGGAAAAAAGCATGTGTTCACATTGATGAATAGGACAATTATGGTGATAACCACTTTGTGATCCAATTAATTACAGCATGGATCCCTTGGATGATCTAGGGCCTCTGATAATCAATACACCAACAGAAGATCATTGTAGGTACACACCCACTGTGAAGAGCTGCACCTAGGTTTACTCAATAAGCAGAAGAGGAGATACAATTCAAAGAGGACACCTTATATGAGCATAAACCAATTGGATATTGCTTCCTAATTCTTTCAAAGAAAATCCATACTTCACTACTAAAGCCAGCTCCTTCAACAAAGCCAGTCAATATGCAGATAGATAAAAGAATACAATGGCTCCAAAGGTTTAATGATATATTCAGGGCCACCCAACACAAGCCTCTCTGGTAGAGACAACTGCAGGGAAGAATGGCCTTGAATTCACTGGAAACTGCACCATATCTAGTAGTAGGGGTCACAGTCAAGAGACCTGCATGGCTAAGCGGTAGTAGCTTCTGCCAAGAGATGCAAGCTACCCTATTAGGTAGTTCCTTCTCATATTATTTACTTTTTGGTAAAGCTGCAAATGATACACTTAAACAAAGCAAAGATGGAGTATGATACATAAAAAAAATGGGTCCACATTTCTGGGATACTGTACCAACACCTAGGAGAAGATTTAGATTGCTGTACTTTTCATTAAAAACAGGTTTACAAATATGGCTCCACACAATACTCCCATCCATTTTATGTGCAACACAGGGAGTCTGTCAGTATCCTACTCCTATCCGTACCTATAACAACACTGCAGAAGAGGCAAAAGAAGAGGTACCTCTTCAACTAAACAGAGTCTCTTGGATTCTGATCACGTACCATGTTTCTTCTGTAAAAGGAAGGATACAATCAAATGGGTGCTAAGTATAAAGGTTACTGCCTTAAACTATGAACAATAATAAACAATCTACCATAAAAACATCACAAGTTAAAGAAGGCTCAAGCATACATGGACGCACTATTGCTGAAAAGGACCATCAATAAGATACCCATGAACAAGAAACATACAGGCATTTACTCAGCATAAATCCTAATTTCAATAAAGACCTAATAATGAGATATATACCAGTCCTGCAGCTGGCCTATATGTTTGTCACGATAAAACACATTGGGCCTCATTACGACCTCAGCGGTAGCCATGCCGCTATTGGTGGCACGGTTGCCGTCGAACCGCGTCCGGGTCTGGGTTCCCAGAATGGGGAATTACCGGGCCTTTCTGAGTTTGGAGGGCCCGGTAATTCCCCCCTCCAGGAACCCGGGCCCGGACCTTCTCCATTCCCATTTCAGCCCACATAGAGCTGAATGGGAATGGGAGAGGGAGCAAACAACGGGCCGATTACGAGTGGCCCGTTGTTTGCTCCCTCTTCCCCTCGCGGGACCCAGTAACAATGCCTGGTTTTACCAGGCGTCCTTACTGGGTCACGCAAGGGGACCTCGTAATGTGGCGGAACGGGTTAAACGGGTCCGCCTCCTTTTGCAGAGCCCGTTAACCCATTCCACCAGGGTTGTAATGAGGCCCATTATGATAATCACACTACTGGAGGTGGTCCCTCTCTTTGAAGAAGATGATTACTTGGAGACCCTTGACATAATAGGGGCATACGTTGGATTTCCATGTCCCCAGGTCATCACCGGTACATCATATTCAAGGTGGACAAATGTCATTTCAGTTCAAGGTCCTCCCTTTGGGCATTTCACTGTCACCTCATATATTTACATTGGTAGTAGCTAATGGCACTCAAAAACTTCAAAGACAACTACTTCATCTACTGTGGTTCTCAATAAACATACAATTGCCAAGTCTAACCAGAAACATCTTCAGAGCTTATCTAGAAACACCTACCCTTTGCATGAAAGCACAGAGACACTTCTGGTGCAGATCGTTTTATATAAGAAAAAAAGTGCATAATATTATGCACAGTAATTAGACTTCTAAAAATAATGGTGTAATGTGCCCAGATGCCAGAGGGTTAGATGTGCTACATAAATGTACAAATAAATAAATAAATAAATACATATATACATGTGTTTACCTCATTTATTTTGCAACTCTGCACATTGTCCTAGCTGCTCACATACGAACATTACCCCATGAACACCTCATCATTCTAATAATACGTAGCTATATCCCATGACAAACCGGCCTAGCTGTACACATAAATGTCCTACACAGGCCTAACACAGCCAGAACCCAATTTTGGAGTCCACCATCCAGACTGCGCACATCCAACTGATATCAAGTCCACCACACCTAATGTTAGTATGCAACTACCTTCTGACAACTGCATCAGTTGCACGCATAACTGCTGCACCCAAACACCGTATGACACCTTACTCTCTTAACTGACCTGGACTGCGCTCCCCGAGGGCGTTCAGCCTACCAGCACTTTGAGGTCATACCAATAATACATAGAGCGCTATATGAATGCCAAATAACATAACATAACATAAAAAAACATAATAATATGCACAGTAATTACACTTCTAAAAATCATAGTGTTGTGTGCCCAGATGCCTGAGGGTTAGGTGCACTACATAAATGTACAAATAAATAAATAGATACATGTGTTTACCTCATTCATTTTGCAAGTCTGCACATGTGCCCTCTTCAAGTGCAGCTCTCAAGTGAATGATTTGTTCAGTCATTCACATGACTGGGATCTAGTGGTTGTTTCTCAAATATTGGTAAACACGCCGAAGATTAGTCTCTCTCAACTATACTCATAGGAAGATAATTTGTGAACACTGTAGTGCAAGTGACAATAACAACAGATGCATCAATGTTGGGTTTGTGTTGGCCTTATTGCCTGTCACTTATAGCACAGGGCAGTTGGACAACTCAACAATCAGCCCTCAAAATAAATGTACTAGAGCTGCAGTTGATCAATCAAGCTCTAAACAGTTTCCAAACATGTCGCTACCACAAAGCATTCTAGTCATAACACACAACACAACAGCCACGTTTTGTATAAACAAAATGAATGGAACACACTCTTCAAAACTATTCTCACTCACCCAGCAGACATAGTTTTGGTGTATATATTTATTAAAGCACAACACATTCCATGATTCCACAAATGTGTAGCAAATAGTCTATGCAGATAACATGTGTTAAGTAGATAACAAGTTCAAATCGCACGAATGGGAACTCTACACAAATACACTCCAACAATCCTTCATAAAATGGGACCTTCCAGACATATTTGCAACAAGTACAAGAAAAAAGCCAAGTCTGCATGTCCTGAAACCTGCAACTATGGTCATTCGGTGACTCTCTGTGGTTGAAATGATCAGGGCTATTTTCTCAAATGTTTAACCACATTCACTACAAAACCTAATTCACAAATTGCTCTAGGAGAGACAAATAGTAATCCTTATTGTTGCAACTTAAGTGTAACGAGTGTGGTACCCTCAATTCCAACAAATGTGTTCTGCAACCACCAATAGAATTGCACCCAGAACACAATCTGTTAACGCAGCAATATGAACAGATGTGTATCAAGTGACATGATAATAAGTTAGCAGTCTGGCTCCTTAGGTCATATAGTTGTGTCACTTACACCTGCCTCAGTCGTGCATGAATAGATTTCAGGAAGCCAGGAAATAAAATAGAAGACACCATGCTGTCAGCCCATGGATGTGTTATCTGGTGCAAAAACAAACAAGTCAATCCTACTGTATTCTCACCTGCAAACATTGTCAAATATTCCCTGTACCATTTGAGCTCAGTATTGGTATAGCATAGTCTCAGGGTATGTGTAACTGCTCGAGCAGCCAGGCTTGCCAGAATGAGATATCCATCTATTTTCTAAATGGAGCCACTAGCCCAAAAGTCAGATATTAACATCTGAAAATCAGGTACACACAAAGACAAATCAAATAAATATTTTACAGTGAGAGAACATCACTGATTGTATGCAGTGTGTTCTCCCGAGCCATCCAGACACAGAGGCGAGGGAATCATGATGCACACACATCATGACCCATTCCATTTTGGAGATACTAATATCATGTTGAGGGTTTATATTGGGGAAACGCAGGACTATATGTCCCAGGATGCAAAGTTAAATCCTGGGCTGGTCTATCATCTCCCGAATGCAATGGGGCATGTTCACATATAGGCAAGAGAGCTCCAACTCAGAAGCACTTATTATGTGATGCCCTCACCTCCATGCCTGGAAAGATTGGCAGAACATGCTGCATGCAATCTGTGATGTTTTCTTGCTGTGAAAAAAAGATTTCACAGTGAGTGAACACTACTGATGGCATGCAGTGTGTTCTGCTGCAGTCCTCGGGTATACTCAAATCCCTGGTGCACAGCAAGGCTAGGGGCTGGGAAGACTACATATCTTCCTGTCAAATCAAGTAATATGGGACTGAGGGAGTTCCAGTGCTACAATATTGCATTTCTCGATGATGGCATTGGTGGTCACTAACCGAGGACCATTTGAGTATGCCATGATGTCCCTAAAATAATGAAATCTGTCCAATTGTTATGGTGTCTTTATTCCTATAGTGTGAACGTAATCACTTACAAAGGTGTGTGGGTAATCAGAGTGAGGCTGTGTTTTCTGCACAGGATCAAACACGTCGGCTAAATAGTGAAGCTGAGATTTGAACCCACTTTGTAATGTAAGCACTTGACCACCCATTTTCAAACCTTTACATGGTACAAATATTGATGTTTTGGATTTCATGGCCTACAATAATACTATCTTAACACAATTAATTCCAAAATGCACAAATCACAGCTTCCCGAAAAACATGTAAAACCTTATAAACATGTTACCATAACAAAATATGACTGTAGATATGTTTTTCACATCCTGAAAAGTGAGCTATAAAAGTCTCAGAATGACTGAAACATTTCCTTAACACCACTGTACTTTCATCACTTTCAGACACACACTGAAAACTGTGCAATAAATGAGGTTAGGAATGGATATTATTTCTCACAAACCTCCATCTTATTGTTATGCATGATGTTAAGAATATTTGACTACCTACTTTCAGCCACCCTTTTTTCAAGTCAAGCTAGTAGACATCATGTGTAGTAATGAACCTTTAAAAGGGTGTTTTATTGTGTTACTTGCTTCAATTGATTTTGAATTGTCCACAGTTTTGCTATGCAACTGATGTTGCTTTGGGTCTTTCCCATTGCAGACACCTATGTCAGTACGTCCTCTAAAGAGGTTGTCACTGATATCTTTTTCTCTGTCCCCCCTCCTGCTCACTGAACTCCCCATCTCATCTCCACTCTCTCTACCTCCTCACACTATTCTATTAACAGTGGAACCAAGTGGGAAGTCCTACTGGCGGGCTTAGCATCCTCTCATTGTTTCGTTAATGTCTATCACACTGGCACCATCCTGGTTCAGGGCTCACAAACCAACCTCCTTCTCCTGACTGCATCCTGCCTTTTCTCATTAACTTCCTTCACTCACCTGCATCTCCACCTTTTATCTCCTTTGAATGGTGTACCGTGCCCCAGTACCCCACCTAAGAGAACCTTCAAAAGCATTGACCATCTCCACCTGGCGCCTCGTAATACCCGCTCAGCTAACAAACACTCCTCTGGCATCTGTCTCCCTCATGAAGATATTGCCTTCGACATTCTCACGCTTACTGAGACTTGGTTCAATGCCAGCTCAGTCACTGCCTTTGACTCCCTCATACCTCTTGGATTAAAGATCATCTCCAATCCTCAACCTCACTGCACTGGCGGGTGGGTTGCCTTAATTGTCCCTCAGTGGGTGCCTCCCTCCATCTTACCTACCCAGACCTATTCCAATTTTGAAAGCCTGGTCTGCAAGTTGGTCAACTCTCACACCTCCACCCTGACCATTGCTACCATCTATTTTCCTCCAGGTGCTGTCTCCCTATTCCTATCTAAATGGGGCTGACTTCTGCTCTTCTCTACTTGCTTCCACTTCTAACCTTCTCCTCCTGGGTGACTTCAACATTCAATTGGACTCTGCTGGCTCCTCGACCACTCTATTCACTGATCTCTGCTTCCCACTCTCCCTCTCCATTCTCCCTTCTTGGCCAATCCACACAGCTGGACATACTCTGGATGCCCTCATACACTCTGACCTCTCTCTCTCCCCCCCCATTAGTCACCCCTCTATCCTGGTCTGACCACTCTCTCCTCTCACTTGGGTCCGATTGGCCCCCTTAACGCCCCCCAAAAAGTCACACCAACCTCGTTCACCGACACCCACCTGATGAAACAAGTTACTGTGGCTGTCTTCACCCCCACCCACCTACCCCCTCACCCTCCCACCTCTGACTCTGCCCTCAGCAACCTATACTTGTCCATCACCAACATCCTTGAAATTCTTGCCTCAGTCATGAGGATTTGTCTGAAACCTGCATCAAAGCATAACTCTTGGTATGACTCTGAACTTGCAGCCCTGAAAGGAAATTGCAGGGCAGCAGAACGGAAGTGGCCAACCTCAGGCTCATCCTCTGACAAAATGGCCTGCTGTCTGCTCCAAATGCAATACAGACTTGCCATTCATGCAAAGAAAAGAGCCCACATTCAGGCACGCGTCTCTGCCTCATCCAATAACTCAGCGGAACTTTTCACAATCTGCAGGGAACTAGCCAACCCCTCCGCAGTTTCCTCCTCTCCTTCTCCTTCACAGGCCCTCTGCAATGCATTGGCCTCAAACTTTGCCACCAAAACACAGGCCATTCTGACCTCCCTTTCTACACTCCCCCATATACCATCCCACCCTCTCCACACACTTCACAAACACCCCTCCTTCCTCTTTTCCTTCTTTCTCACCTATCACTCTCAAGGAAGTTACTACAGTTGTCTGCTCTGTGAAGGTCTATTCTAAACAGGTCTCCCCTTGCTCCTCCTGGACCATCAAGGATAACATTGGCTCTCTTGCCCCTGCACTCGCAGAGGTCTACATTCACTCTTTTAAAACATGATCTTTCCCCACTCCCCTAAAACACTCCCTTGTGCGCCAGCTCCTGAAAAAACCTTCATCTGTCCCTACATACTCTTTCAGCTATCGCCCTATTTCCATTACCACCTTATTTGGGAACTTTCTTGAAAAGATGACCTTTCCCCTACTTAACTCTCACACTGAACTTGTTGGTGGCCTCCATGACCATCAATCTGGATTCCGAGCATCCACAGGCTTGGAAACTGCTCTTCTGAGCCCCCGTGAAGAACTGCTCACCACTCTTGACTCCAACTCCCCAGAGGTCCTTATCGTTCTTGATCTATCCTCTGCATTTGACACAGTTTACCATTCCATCCTCATACAAAGGCTGCACAATCCACTTGTTATCTCGGAGCGGGCAATGTAATGGCTGTCCTCTTTCCTCACTAACTGTTCTTCCCAAGTTATCCTGGGCCCATTCTCCTCAACTACTTCCATCTCCACCTCTCACGTCCTCCAGGGTTCTATTCACTCCACCTGGCTCTTTAACATCTACCTTTCTCTCCTTGCATGCCTCATTTCCTCCTCCTCTTCCAACTCCCAGTGTTACGCAGATGAGACAGAGCTCTTCTTCAGACTCCCTCCTGACCCTCTTGCACCTTCCATCATCCTGACTGCCTTTCTGCAATCCAGTCCTGGTGCACCTCCAATGATCTCTGCCTCAACGTCTGTATAATTGAGACCCTTCCCTTTGGGACCCCTGCTCCCTCTTCTCTTTCCTTCACTCTGGCCTTCTTCCTTCATCTGTAGACAGAAACCTTGGAGTCATCTTGAACTCCTCTCTTTTTCCTTCCTCCCTCACACTCAGAAAATTGCCAATACGTTCAACTACCAGCTCTTCCTTCTCAAAGGAATTATACGTTTTCTCACTTTCCCGCAGAGGCTCAATGTGACTCAAGACCTAGTTCTCTCTAGACTTTACTACTGTAAAAGCCTTCTCCGGAATCTCCCTTCCTCCACTGCACAACCCCTTGAGCTTATCCAGAATAGAGCAGCAGCACTTATCCTTGGTTTTAAGCACAGAGATGGCATCTCTCCTGCTCTAAACAGTCTTCAATGGCTCTCGGTTGCTGCACGGATTGAATTGAAATCCCTGTGCATCATCCACAAGGTTATCTGGGCCCATGGACCACACTATCTTCAACTCTATCTCACTAAATACTCTCCCACTAGACCTCTTCCCTCCTTTGGCACCAACTCTTTGTGTGGAAAGCGTTTTGCTAAAAAGAGGGCAGGGGGTCGCTCAATTTCCTCTGCAGGCTCCTTCCTTTGGAATAGCTTCCCCCTGCCCTTGTGCCTTGAATAGGACCTTCTCAAATTCCGGAAGCTCCATAAGACTTTCCTCTTTTCCTCCTCCTTCCCACCTTATCTTCTCTGCTAGTCCCACAGTTGCTGAATCAGTGTCTTTGCCCTGTATGCATCTTCGGGGCCTTGACCCCCTCACCAATTACTCCCAGCTTCTGTCTATCCACAGCAATTTGCATCTGCACACACACTCTCTGGAAACTCACACTTACACCTCCCGTGCCTCTGGCCATGTAGCACTCAACATTCCTAGCACTTCCTCCATGGCTCTCCCACGAGCTCGACTCCCCAGTACTTAAACCCTCTTCCAACTTCCTTTCTGCACTTGCACATTCTGAATACTCACAAGGCATAGTAGGTTTGTCCCTCTTCCTCTTCCCCTCAGCTCTTAATATTGTGTTGTAATGTATCCTCCCTCCCTCCCTGCCCTGTGGGTGCTTTGAAACACTGTATTCTTATCGTATGGGCACAAGCAAACAATAAATAAAATAAATAAATATCACACATGAGAAAGGCTTTGCTGAAAATTAACAAAATGTGTTTGCAAGGTGGTTGAGGTGTTGGCTGCAGAACCATGGACGCTCTGTGTACATCTCAGTCAGGCCCTGACTTGGGAAATGGGTAGTGCTTGCTTGTCCAAGCCCAGTTAATTCTAAATGTGGCACCCCAGGACTCCTTTCATGAGCCTTTGACCTATAGCTACACACTTTACAATAGAAATGAGCTAGTGGCACGCAATACCAATGATTTGTATTGCATTTCCAACTCTGGATATATGAACATTTTATTTCCAATGACTGCTATGCCAAGTAACCCGATAGAGTCCAAAAACGCTTAACCTGCACACTCCCATAATTTCCAGCACAAATGTATCTTAGTTGCCCCAATTTACAGAAAAAAGCCCAATCTGGCAGACCTTCTAACAACATAAACCAACTTGCAATACAACGTATCTTGGTAGAAAATACCAGTGGTCAAAACCTTCATGGAAGGAGTAAAACACATATTTCCTCCTGTGATGCATCCTTAAAAAACCTGTGATTTTTAAACAGTGCTATATAGTCGTATACTGTCACCTTTTGAGCCAGTACAAAATACATTGCTTAGAGAACTCACCTTTGAAGTCGTTCTCCTCACAACAAATCTTTATACATAAAGCTGAATGTATGTATGTGTGTATGTTTGTCAGGCTATACAAATGCACACTGTTGAACCCACATTTTCCAAATATTGCATGGACTCCTCTTTTGTCTGGGGCAAGATCGTAGTCTATGTTTGGATGAACACATCTTATGTGCAAACATTTTATTAGAAAGAAAAACAAAAAAACACATTACTTTTTGCTTAACCGCACCCCTCCAAATATGGTAAATGGCAAGGTTACAGTTTACGTAAGTTCATTCACAAGAAGAGAGCACAGCCAATCACTCTTTCTTGGACATTTTCCCAAATGTGCTGAAGCCATTGAGTGACTGAAACATGCCGCACAAAAAATGAACATCACTTGGTAAAGTTCCATCTGATGCAAAGTGAAAATCAATATCAAAAGCTCCTGAAACATAACAACAAACAGCAGCATCACTTGCCGACCAGAGAACAAGAGCAACTTTCTCCAGGGCAAATGAGATGCCAGAGCAAACTGAAACAAGACTTGGTGACATGAGGACAAGAGCAACATACTCCAGAACACTGAGACAACACTTGATCAGGACAGGTGCAATGCCGGGTACCCCAGCTAGTAACCTCTAAAAGAAGAAAAACTTTGGTTGCAATAAACAAAAATAAGGTTGTACTTAAAACATCCCCAGTTCTCTCCAAAATTAATTTCAGAATTTCATGATAATCAGGACGTAGTGTTTCCTGCCTTCTTCTAGGACCCTCAGACTTGAGGGAAGCAAGAAATGCACACACTTGATGTATCCTGGGAAGTCACTCCACAAAAAGTGTAATTTCTTTATTTATTTTGAAACATTACCTGAGGGATGTGCATTCATTATTTGTACCATTGCAAGGTGGATTGTATTCTGTACACAACCATGCTTTACACTAGTACACCAAACATGTTCCTTTCACAGATAAAACCTCATTCACATAGAGGAACAGGGGCAACTATAGCTGTCATTGTAAATGTTCCATTCGATTACATTTGCAAAGCAGTTACTTAAAGTTCAGTACCTATATCCACACTGCATTGTTTGTGTAGATTCCCAATCACAATCAGAGTCACAGATGGGACAGCCTTTACTTAAACATGTATTTTCAACTGGTCCTTCATCTCACCCACTTCAGCTTAGGTAGTTATTGCTAGTCTATGCAAATCTTGTGAGTCTAAACAGATCCACTATACTCAGAAGGACACTTATTTACCTCGAAATAGTCTTCCGGTGGCTTTTGTCTGTTTATATTCAGATGCTCCCATTCTCCCTCCCAACATGGGAGCTGAAGCATCCGTGCACACTGATTTAACACATAAAGCATCATTGGTACCTGTACACATAGAATAGTTATAGAATGAAATGCACATTTCAATGTCAGTTTACTTGTGAAATAAACAATGTGTTATACTCTGGGCAAACCACCAGATTGCAGCCTATGCAAAACATGTCGCTCTTAACAGATACAAGCCTCAGAAACTATATTAAAGGGTACGAAATCTCTGCCATATATATATATATATATATATATATATATATATATATATATATATATATATATATATATATATATATATATATATATGTTAAGGATGAGTAGTGGCTAAACCTCACTTAGTCCTCACACTTCTACACACCAACAACAGGCTATACTCTTAAGAGGTGTGTGAATGTTATAACAATATCAACCAAAACAGCAATAGTAGATCAGTCTAAATTGAAAGAATGTGCAATCACGATTATATACATATATACATACATATAATTAGAGGCAGTGGTGCCTTAATGTATGAAGGTAGTTTATTGCCTTTCATACCTGCTATAATACCGAGAATGCATGCTCCATCTACACACCTTATATTCTGTGTTCTTTCCAAAGCGGTGTGATTTTATTAGGGGTTTTAGAGACAGTTATTGTGTCTAGACACACACTTATGCAATGATTACTGTCTATAAAATCACTAACAAAACCCCGCCCCTGTTGAAATAACCTCAGAGAGCGCAGGTTTTGGCACAACAGAAGGTCACCCCCAATGTTGCCCTGGGATGGATAGTAAGCAGAGCTTTACTCTGATTTGGAATGCTTGTCTTAACCTCTGGCAGAAGACTTTGTAAAGAACTGCTATCCCAACAGGGTCCAGATGTTTTTGAGGCACCTTCCCTGTAAAGAGAAGAGGCAACCAGGGATTGGGTAAAAACAATCCTGCTTTAAGAGATCAAATGCCTGTCAAGGTAACACGTGGCCTTTACCTTCTTGCCTCATACCCAACAAGCTTTGCTCTGCAGGAATATGAGGAAACAGGAGAAACAGAGAAGCCTACAGAAAACCAAGAGGGTGTTGGCAGCTTCAAAGTTCCTTTGGTATGGAATACCCTGGTGTGATGCTGGCCCTTTTATTGTGGCTGTACCTCTTTAGGTAGGGTTCCCTTCAGTTCCTCTGCTATGGATTCCCTGGGCTAGAGAGGTGTCACCCATCCTACCAAGAGATCAAATATAGCCAGAGCCTTTCTGCCTATTGCCCTGCTGGTTGAACTGGGACAGGCAGTTTGATTGGAATCCGCATTGTCTTTCTATAGCTGGCCGGAGCTCAAAGGGTTGACATGTATATGATATACATCAGATTTGGCTTTAATAATTGTACACACTATCAGTCACCATACAATGACCCTGGGTATTATTTGAGATTATATTGCCAAACAACTAATAGGTCTTCAAAACTATTAGGGGTTTGCGTCAGAGTTGGGTAGAGCTGTTTAGTAGACTACACATTTTGAGATGGATTATCTGTATCATTTTCCTACTATTTATTTTTTAAAAAGCCAGTGCTTCTACCCCGTCATGAGATGACACCCCTTCACAGTATGTTAACGGGCAATGTAAATTAAAACCTACCATCAATGGAAAATGCACAAATTAAATGTTTTATAACTTTTGAACCGTAAGCAGATCAACATGCACTTTTCCAAACACATGGCATGTCATGGGTCCCCCAATACTAGAAACTCTGGTGTGCTAGGCCTCAAAAGATGTAAAGGGTAACACGAGTTGGTGTTTTTTAATGTTACATTGTTTTTCCCATACGGAAAATGTGAAATTCCTGATGACACCTACAGCGCAAACCACTGCACCCATTTTCACCAAATAATAAACAAGTTGGGGACAAAGTGCTCAAAGAAATTGTTTGTTGGTTTGGTGTAAACCTGCCCAGTATTTTTTTTTCCATTCTTAATTTGGTGGATAATTGGGTATCCTAGGACCTAAACAATGTAAACATATCTCTCATGATGCTGAAAGATGATATTAGCATTTATTTTGCAGTTGCCTTAAATTCAATAAGGGGACAGTAGATTACTTTTGATGGCGGTGAAGTTGGGGGGCAGTATATATATATATATATATATATATATATATATGCACACATATATTTTAGTATTTCCCTGCGATAGCGATTGATGATCATTTTACTCCTCGAGCAGCAAAAGAAAAGATTCAATTATTATATAATACAAATATAAAATATTAGGATGTGGCAAGGAGAGAAGAGGAAGAACATATGTTAAGTGAATTTAGGAAAAATAAACTGTTTTCTTTAATTTATAAGTTCAATTAAAATGTTTCAGGGAATGGTATTACAGGGGTTTTGGTGCTTTGGGGGTGTGGGATTGGGGAGAATAGTTTAATTGGATCATTCAGGGGAAAAATGCATGCCACAGAAACACAAGTGGTGCCAATGTCCTTTGAATTAACCATTGTTTTGATTGGACGACCGTTTCACATGATTTAACAATGAGTAATCTGATGTTCATTGGACATCAGCAGTGAAGATTGTGATCATCATTTATCATCATCATGTATTTCACCCATGTATTTCGGTACATATATAAAACAGCAATTTAAGATCTATTGGCTCAAAGGAGGATGTAAGAAGCATTAAAAAGAAGAAGGGATCAAGTACATTTGGAAGCTTGATCCTTATGTTTTAACTACATATATTGTTCATATACTAAATCACAATTTAAAATGTGTGGTTTATAAGGGAACATGAAAGAAGTAAGTAGAGAGGTGTGAGCTATATTCTTTGAAGATATTGGTCCCATAGTTACGTAGAAAAAATGCAATCATGATGCCTATCATGGAGGCATGAGAGGCAACTGAAGATCAAGATTCTTACCGAAGATCTATATTCCTATAATGGAAGTCTATATATTAAATCAATATATTAAAGTACATATGTAACATTTTAGACTATATGTAATATATCTTTTTAGAAAATATCAATTTGAATTTTGTACATTCAATGGTAACATGTAAAGAGGTTGAAATAGGAATAGTTATATCAGCTACATTTTCATTACAACTGGTATGCTTATAACTGTGTAGCTTAACGAAGGTATTATTAATGATATTCTTTTAATTACATTTATTATTTATACTATTGATAATATCATGAATGCCATCCCCTATTCCACATCTGGAGTTATTTAGTGGATTTAAATGATCACTTTATATGTTTTCCAAAGTAGTACTTCTTTTTGGGTGGTATCTGTCAATTACATTGTTTTTAAAAATGTACTGACTGTTGGGATTATTTGTGGCTATTGCTTCTATCTCTTGGTATGACTTTAGTACTCTTTTCGGGATGAAGCTGGACCAAAGCATAGCCAGACAATGTGTTTAGATTCGTCATATAAAGCTGCACCAGTTAAATGGTCTGCAGCTTTGTAGCATCCACATTCTCTATGGGACAGCATTTTTATACCAAAGCTGTACAATTTTTGTGAGCGTGTTTTGTCAGATCATGTGTCATCTCAGAGGTCTTTTAGCTCTGTTTTCTTAGCTTTGGTGAGATAAGCTGTGACATATATTTCTACTGCAGTGGAACTGTCTGCAATGGATTGTATGTCTATGTTTGCATTCCACAAAAGGGCAATGAATGCATTGTAATCATTGATGTACTTTGTGAAGAACTCATGGTGACAACAGCATAGACAGACACAAGTAATCACAGTTCAAGGGTGTTTATTGAACAATGAATGCAGGGTGGAAAAACACATAATCCAAACCAGAATCTAAGATGGGAACAGGTGTCAACCATCAAATGAAAAATAAGGCAGGTCTAGTGGTGTTGTGTCAGATAATAAGGGCCTATACTAAGAAACATATCGCCAAACCTCACAACAAATACAAAAATGGTGTGGGATAGTTTTCAGGAAAAGAAAGAAGCGTTCATAAATAATATGTCAGGATGTGGTAGCTTGGGTCTCCCTTCCCCACATTTTGCATACAGGGTAAGATGGGAGCTTGGAGCACAGCACACACTCAAGCTTTCCAGCCCAAGTTAACAGTTCCAATAGCAGCAACCAGGACCATTAATGGCCAAGTCTTGATCCTCTTGAAAGTCTCTTGCCTTCGAGGGCCTGATATACTCACAAACAAATGAACACAAAGTTCTCCTTCACAGTTCATGCTGAGTGACAACTTCACCACTGGGTCCCCCTCTTCTGGGCCCCAACCCTTTCAAATGGTTCCTATCAATATGAGGGCCTTTGGGGACATGGCTTCCTGACCCTGAGGGCATGATAGCTTTGCTGCGAAATTTAACAAACAAACATAAAAGTTCTGCTTTATTTATTTTCAGGATGTTATCCTTCCATCCCTGGATCTCACTCTACCTGGCTCGGACCCTCTATGACAAGAGTGACAGTGTACTTCTCCTGTCCTATGGTGTTTCTTGGTTTCTCTCTCGGTCAGGCTCAGATTCTAAAGAAACAGCGGTACAGTCTACTTCTCCTGTGTCCTCCTTAACGGGATTCACTCCCCTTAACTTCTCAAAGGCCTTAGAATCAGTTTACTGTGAACCTCTCGTTCTTGGGTTCAATTGATCAGGGCGATAATGGCTTACTCCCCGGTGCCTCCTCTTTTGGGTGCAGACCCTTCTGAATTTGAATGTCCTTTTAAAAAGTTCCGTTGGACATCCCTTGGCCACGTTGCCCTTGTCAACACTCCGTTTCTCGGGGCCTTTAGACTTTGCCACTAGCTCATTAGCATCACTATTCTGGGTTCATTCTTGCCAGTTTCACATTCACCTTCTCTCAATGTTCTCCGGATTCACTTCCCATTTACTTTCACCATGCGGTATTCACTTCCTTTACTTTCACCATGCATTTGTAGATTAAAGTCTTTCTATTGTATGAGAATGTTGCTAGACCTTCAGTATGACCACTTTGACTTCTTCTTGCGGCTCTCCATGGGTCTTCTGGTTTCTGTAGTTTTACTCAATCGGGGGTCGACCACAGTCTTTAGAACAATCACATGGTGCCTGGTCCCTCTGCAGATGGTCTCCCCTCAGCACTTTTACAGGTCCTTGAACTTAAGTCAACTTGCCACTTTGCGACTTTTATTCAACACAGCCCAGCTCTTATTGGCTCTCCCCTTGACTCACCAGCCTTGATGAACCGCCTGGCTTTCTTTGTGACTGGAGTCAAGGCTAGAACCATGGTAGCACTAGTCTCCTTTGCTCCCACTTATCAGCTATGACATGTTCTGTGTACCGTCGACATCTGCTGCAAGACACGTGTGCTATTGTCCGCGGTCTTAGGCTCTCTTCCAAGAAGTTTCAGCGGGCATGGGATGAAAAGGGTGAGGTTGCTGTTCTCCTTGCCACCCTCTCGCTTTCCGCCACCTTTCTCCTTCTGTTGAACTGCAGTGCCTGCTTAGCCATCTTGTCGTGCTGTCTGTCATGCTCGTAGTCCTCTCTCTGGGTCTGCCTTTTATCCCTGTTCGGAAAGTAAAGTGCCTTCAGGTGTGCATGGTTATCATCAGTAATTATCTTGACTATACCTGACCCTTGGGTTGGGACATTTCAGGTAAACAGTTTCATCATTAGTCCATTTTCTATCAGAGTAAAAAGAGGGTGTCCTACGTGGTAGTGTCCTACGTGGTAGGTTGAGGAAAAGGTGTCACAAGAAAGAAAATGGTTAGGTAATTCAGAAACGACAGGTTTTTAGGAGTTGTGTAACAAACTGGAAGGACCTGTATTCTTACCGGAAACTAAACAAGGGGAATTGCGGGAACGATAGTGTTTGGTCTGAGTATGTTGGGAGTGTGGGGAATAATAATCAGAGGAACGTGTAAATGAAGGATGACTGGGAGTATTATTGTGATCTAGACAGGGTTTTTTTTGGGAATGATAGCGGGTTTTCCCAGCAGGTTGTGAGCTCAAACAATAATAATCAGCGGAACTGGAGAAGAATGATGGGGAATGCCCTGGTAGGCAACGGAAAAACAGAGATTCTTGGAGTTGTGGGTTTTCATTGAAACAAGATATGGTCTTCTAGGGGATTTGCCAGATTTGTAGGGTTTGTTGGTTTTAGAGAGGAGAGATTTTATGGGGGGGGCATGACAGAGATATTATAGCCGATAAAGGCCTCAGAGATGTATTCCGCCTCTTCCTCTACCTCGGCATAGTACCACATCTCACCTGAGGCAATTCCCCCAACCATAACCCTGGGTTCCCCTACCCAGGTGATCCTCCCCCACTGGTCGCCCCCAGGAAGTGGATGCAACAGCGGCGGCCTTGTCCTGGCCACCTGAATAAGGGATTCTTGGGCCCTACTCAGGAGAACACCTTCAGGTTTCTCACAACTTTGATACTTCATCCCCTTTAATGTTGTATGTGTTTTTAGGGTATTTGCCTTTTACATTGTTTCTAACAGACGACATCAAGTTATTTACTTGTCTTTTTTTGTAAACTGGTCTAGGGAAGCCAAAGCGACATTTGGTATAGTATTTACCTTTGTGTTTCTATCTATGTCAGCAGTATTTGCCATACGTATGTTGTTGGAAGCGTACAATTTGTGTACATAGGTCATTCATTATGTGTGGTTTCTGAAGGAATGTCACAGGTAATGTATTTTTCAATAAACTTTAAAACCGTGACATCACTGTCATAGCCAAATTTGGGACCATATTTTATCCCCAAAGCATGTGGATGTGTGTTGCTCCTATGGATTGATATTCTTTTCTCAAAAAGAAGTGTTGCACTTCTTCAAGCTGATGGGTATTTTTATTGCAGATGAAGTGCAGCATGGCAATGAAGCGATGGTGAACGGACCTTGGTACATTGACAGGGTCAAGTGAACATAGTTCTCCTGGAGTTTTTATATCTATTGCATCTTTATTTTGGTTTGCAGTACGTTGGAAGTCATTTAAGTCACCCCATTAATGACATTAAGTCATTAAAATAGCTAGTTTATTTCCAAACAGGAAGTGAAAAATGTATTCTACAGTTTTTCTGAATCTGGGGTCTTCTGAATTCATTCCTAAAGAATTATATTCTGATGCTCTAATTTGTGTAGACCTGTCATCATATCTTCCTCCTTTTTACTCTAGGGTAGAGTAGAGGAAAATAATGTGCTTCTACACTTTTTCCCATTTGCTCATTGGGGATCCTTTGGCTTGACACATTTGATATGTTTCTAATGCGTATTCAATGGTTTCTTTGGAGTGTAGTGGGTGAATTGTATACTGGTCCAAAATGTTGGCTGCAGTAACAGGATCTAGACATTCAAATTGTCCAGTTGCTGGTGAATTGTGAATTATTTTGGTTGTTTCTTTTCTGTTTTCTTCTATGTTTATATCTTTGTTTATACTTTTCGTGCTTTTTTTGTGCTTTTTTTAATTAAAAGTTCTGCGACAACCTACACATACTTGGTCTGGTATTTCAGCAGATGTGTTTCAAAATGTAGCTTATTTCTTTTTGGTGTGTGTTTGTTAGGAGGTTTTTGCTATTGTTTTCTAAAATTACTGTGGCAATAAGACCCGAGGTAGCGGGCCAATACCGCCCCAGGTAATGCCCGAGGCCGTAGTTATAGGCCCCGGGCATTATAGTTATAGTTAATGAAGCCCCAGGCATTACCTGCGGTGGTATTGGCCCGCCGCCAAGGGTCTTATTGCCATTAGCAGCCCGGCCCATTGGATCGGGGTGCTAATAGCATTTTTTTTCTGTTTCGGCGCGTTTCGAAACAGAAAAAAAAAAAAAAGTGAAAAAAAAATGGCCACCGGGAAAGGGAAAACAGAGTCCGTTTTCCCTTTCCATGGCGGCCATCGGGCCCAGCGCGTCCGTTCCCGAGAAAAAAAAAGAAGTAGAATATAAGTATGGTTGGGAAGGTAGAAGGGAGGGAGGGGAAGAAAAAAAAACGTACCTGCGTCCCGCTGTGGGACGATGGAAGCCTCCAGCCGTGTGGAGGCGCGGAGTGGGAATGGCCCGCTCCGAGTCGCCACACTGCTGGAGCTTGCTTATCGTTGAAAAGCGGGGACGCAGGAGCAAGAAAAAAAGTGGGGTAGGCAGGAGGGAGGGTAAGAAAAAATAAGGTTTACACGAGTCCCCGGCGGGGGGCAAGGGCAGCTTCTCAGTCGTGGGGAGGCTCGGAGCGGGGATGGCCCCGCTTTGAGCCTCCTCATTGGCTGAGGGGATGCCACGCCCCCGCCGAGGACAAGGCGGCTGGAATCCCAGCCGAGAATTGAAGGATTCTCAGCCGGGTAATGACCCGGCGAGAGCCAATCAGAATGCTTGTTGATTGTCTCTCGCCGGGTACTAATGAATTTTCTAAGTCAACTTCAATTCCACCGTATTTACTTTGGATGTGCTCTATTTCTCGAAGGAGTTCTTTGGCTGTTGCATGTAGGAGAATGTTATTTCAATTTTGCAGTTCTAGAGCAGGACATTATGCATAGCATAGTCTATGCACAGGATTCTGTATAACAGAATGGTGTGTGGCTAACATTTCGGGGGAAGGTGCTTTTGCAAGCAGTCCCTGAATTTCAGGCTAATGAATTTCCTCTAAGTCCAGTGTGGCTGCGCACTGTACAAGAGTACATGGTTTGTAACGTTTTCCTTTTAGTTTTACCTTTTAGTTTCACTTAGGATTGAGGAATTGTCATAAAGCTTTAAAGGATTGTTGGTGTACATTACGCATTGAGATGCATGTCCATTTATACACTGGACAGTTTGTTTGGGCGCAAGGATAATTTGAAAGTTTGTTGGGGATGTTTTTTTCTGTAAGGGTTTCTTTTGCATCAATGGTGTTTCCTACCATTTCATACACTCGGTCATTACTGTCTTAGGTAATTGGGTTGTTTTGGTCTTGTTTATAAGCCTCTACATTAAAATATGGTACTGTGCTGCTTGTGTGAATCTGTTTGCCTTCACAGAAGTTTGAACATGCTTCTATATTGACATTCCACATGTTTAGAAGTACTTTATGTGATGTATTGATTCCTTTTGTTATCAATGTTTCTTTAGTTGAAAAGTGCTGCCAGTTAAAGCTTTGAGGATTAGTCTTCTGCAGTCGTTTTTAATGGAACATGGTGACTTTTCAGCTGCCTTTATAAGATTGTGAAAAACTCTATGGTGGGCATTTATTTGTTAAACTATTTTTTTGGAATGCTTTACACTTGGTTATGCTAACATTGGTAGATAGAGTGTAATGTTCATTAGCAGGTCTGCCTATGTTTGTAAATCATTGTGTTTACTTTTAGTTTTTGGAAAAGGGGCCATACTTTTTTAGTGGTGACTGGTTTAGTTCTGTTGAGTGAGGTTACTAGCTGTTTTGTTTGAATGTTTTCTATACATTGTTTTAGAGGTGGATGATTATATGGCTTTTTTTATTCTTATCTGCGCTATTTATTCTTTGTTTTCTATGGAGGTGCTTTTTTAATAGGCATTCTGTTCTGTCTGTTGTGAAAAAAGAAAGTTTGGTTTGGAAGTTGTAGAATGCTTCACATGTATTGTGGATGGGTGTGTGGGTGTGAGTGTAGAGATGAAGAGAG